>NC_060196.1:27558673-27858673 GCF_021184085.1 Oncorhynchus gorbuscha
CAACTATTTAATTCTAAAATGTCCAAATAACTCAAACGGAGGGTTTGATTTGCATGCAGACAGACAGCAGGTTTCCCTGGCATCGCTGCCTGGCACTGTCAAAAAGGTCATGGCCACTGAGAACCCCAACAGAACAAAGGACAGGTATCTAATGCGCTACAGCATTATGTTGCCCCAGGAAATACAACACTCAATATGATAAAATATGTGCACACATTTATGACTACAAGAGCCTATGAAATATTTACAAAATATTGCAAATATTTCCAAGTGAAATATAAAGCGATATAACCTAAACATAACTTCTTTAGCCATTTTGTCTGAATGAATTTGGGAGTCATCATGTAATAGTGTAATAACATAACATTATCAATGCAGTCATTTTGCAATATTCTCCAATTGTCATGTAGCCTACATTCCTCTCCATATGCATGCACTTCCTGGTTTTTAAAAAAAAATCGATTTTTCTAAAGCTGGGTCACTCGGATCAATTTTGTTGTTGGAACATTGTCCATTTTTAGAAACGAGCAAAGGGGGGGACTTAAAAGCAAAAGGTCATTTAAAATATGTATACAATTCTAAAATGTCAACATATAACTGATAGCAACTAGACTAATACAGGCTACCATCTGTATGCCTTGTACACTTCACATGTTTAGCCGTTTCAACTTTCATTATGCTCACCACAGCAAAACGCAATGGGACTTTTCTCTCAAAGTGTCATCCTCGTTTAGTTGGCCCTCTTTAAATTAATATTTCTACGGACACTTTGATGCGGTCCGATTCTCCCAACATCTGACATTCCGCATACAGCGGATCTATCCAGACAGCTGACAATGACAGTAGCGGCGCCGCTAGTGCGAAGTTAACGTCACGTATCTGTGCCCACTCAAATCAAGACAAAGTTGTAGAAATTGAAGATGACAAGACCACACAGGACCTAATCTGGGCTGCAGACTAGCGCGTAGTATTGAAAGTACAGGGACTCACCATAGCCGAATATGTGTGGACTAACATCTCTTCTGGTTACCAAAAATTCACAGTCTAGGATATGGACGCCGTCAATGTCTTAGCTACGTCACCAAATAGTTATAATCCAAGCTACTTTCATCTGTCTACAAGATCCATGCAGGAAGTAGCTCAAGCTTCTTTTTTTCTTTCTTTTAGAAATGTCTCAACGTGTCAACCCTCAAGCATGTGCGGTTTAAGGATGCTTCTGCGACACGCTGTCAGAAAGTGTCCTAAATTTTCCCCATGCGCGCTACTTATAGGATTCTGAACGCGCTCAACAGAATGAAGGGAGGGGTGGGGGGTCCAGTTCTCTTAAAGAGATATTCATTCAGACATTCATTCATTCTCCCACATTTATGTTTTAAAAAAATATTGACCTACCTTTCCTTTCTTTTTAGATTAGACGGTTTTTAAATGTAGTTATTAAACTAGCCAAACATCCCCCATTTTATTTGCCTCCTGTTTTAAACGCCAAAAATGAGAGGTCTTGTCCCCAGACAATCTAAAAATAATTTTGGCACGCAATATGCATCAAATATCCTACTTGCTAGGCTATGAATCAATATCCAGCCTTCTTTTTTAACTGCCTCGTAATCAAACCATTACGCACGCTATACATCTGGTTCAACTTTTTGTTAGATGATACAGATAATTCAAAACAACTTTGAAAGTGTTCTTGAAATATATTTACAGAATTTTGAATAATTTAAGAGTGCTGTCTTCTACAATTAGTGAATGTTATTTATAGCATTTCATGCACCCAAATTGGAAAACTTACCATTTGCTAAATCGGTCCTCAAACTCATTATAGCATCAAACGAGTTCTAACACGAGTTCTTGACACTTTACACATACTATTTAAACAAAAGTGTATATTCATTGCAAGCAGCCCTACCTCGTAAAAGCACGAGAGAAAACAATTTTCCAAATTCGTTTACCATTTTATTAACTTCAAGCATAGCCAAATGATGTTACCTGAAGACAGTAGGGCTCAGTCTTCGTTCGCGATTTCCAAAGCATGATGACGTTGTTGTAAAGGGCGGCTGGGTTGCAGAGATTAGAGTTAGGATGGAGCAGGAGGTTATAGCGGATACCAGGAGGATGGATAGAGACGAGCTGAAGGTAGACTGAAGAGTGAGTTAGTTGGAGTAGCGAAGCACTAGTTTTGTATGAGTCACATAGACAACAGACGGAAGTTTGGGGAGGGGTGTAAGGGCGGGAGGTGAGGGGAGTCAATAGGGCTGCTAAATTGGGGCTGAGAGAAGGTGAGAGTTTCATGCCAAAAGGAAACGTGTATATTTACACAATTAGATTTACCAAGTCGAATCCATGAAGTTGTACGGCAATGTGCAATTATGCCATTAGGTATGACCATGACATTTTAAGCAAACTGTATAGTGACCAGATTTGAATTAATTACAGGCAAATAATTTTTCTCATTAAGTATTTTCGTAGATATAGCCATTCAAAATGAATGATTAGAAATGTACACTCAACTGGTGTCTTTCTTGCTACTGTATCATTTGAAAACTTTTGTCCGGTATTTGGAGACCCTGCTTTTTTTGATCAATTACATTTATCGGAAATTAAACATCATCGTCATGCAGTGACATTCTCTTTTTGTAAGAAAGAAATTAAGAAAGTTAAATTCAGCTAACGGTAACTTGACATTTCGGAGAAAATAAGTCAAAACTACATTCTTTCAGTTTTATGGATTGTGAATCTCATCTGACAAAAAAACAATTGTTACACTAATATATCAGTGTCAAAATAACTTCAATAAGTAACCCATGCATAATTCAGATATTTACCATGACCCGAAGTGCCACACTGCAGTCAGAATGCCATCTAGTGGTAGAAAAAGCAACATGCATGGAGACATGGAAAGAAATTTGTTTACCTTAACTACAGTACCATAAACAGTACCAGTCAAATGTTTGGACACAGCTACTCATTCCAGGGTTTTTCTTTTTTTAAACTATTTTCTACATTGTAGAAAAACTATGAAATAACACACAATGAATCATGTAGTAACCAAATAAGTGTTAAACAAATCAAAATATATTTGATATTCTTCAAAGTAGCCACCCTTTGCCTTGATGACAGCTTTGCACATTCTTGGCATTCTCTCAACCAACTTCACCTGGAATGCTTTTCCAACAGTCTTGAAGGAGTTCCCACACATACTGAGCACTTGTTGGCTGCTTTTCCTTCACTCCGCAGTCCAACTCATCCCAAACCATCTCAATTGAGTTGAGGTCGGGTGATTGTGGAGGCTAGGTAATCTGATGCAGCACTCCATCACACTCCTTCTTGGTCAAATAACCCTTACTGAGCCTGGAGGTGTGTTGGGTCATTGTTCTGATGAAAAACAAATAATAGTGCCACTAAATCGCAAACCAGATGGGATGGCATATCGCTGCAGAATGCTGTGGTAGCCATGCTGGTTAAGTGTGCCTTGAATTATTTTTATTTATTATTTGTATTTATTTATTTTTTTGACCCCCCTTTTTCTCCCCAATTTCGTAGTATCCAATTATTAGTAGTTACTATCTTGTCTCATCGCTACAACTCCCGTACGGGCTCGGGAGAGACGAAGGTCAAAAGTCATGCGTCCTCCGAAACACAACCCAACCAAGCCGCACTGCTTCTTAACACAGCGCTCATCCAACCCGGAAGCCAGCCGCACCAATGTGTTCCGGAGGAAACACCGTGCACCTGGCGATCTTGGTTAGCACGCACTGCGCCCGGCCCACAAGTGTGCCTTGAATTCTAAATAAATCACAGTGCCACCAGCAAAGCACCATCACACCTCCTCCTCCATGCTTCACGGTGGGAACTACACATGCAGAGATCATCCGTTCAACTATTCTGCATCTCACAAAGACTCGGCGGTTGGAACCAGACATCTCAAATTTGGACTCATCAGACCAAAGGACAGGTATCCACCGGTCTAATTTCCATTGCTCGTGTTTCTTGGCCCAAGCAAGTCTCTTCTTATTATTGGTGTCCTTAAGTAGTGGTTTCTTTGCAGCAATTTGACCATGAAGGCCTGATTCACGCAGTCTCCTCTGAACAGTTGATGTTGAGATGTGTCTGTTGCTCGATCTCTATGAAGCATATATTTGGGCTGCAATTTCTGAGGCTGGTAACTCTAAGGAACTTATCCTCTGCAGCAGAGGTAACTCTGGTTCTTCCATTCCTGTGGCGGTCCTCATGAGAGCTAGTTTCATCATAGCTCTTGAAGTTTTTGCAACTGCACTTGAAGAAACTTTCAAAGTTTATAACATTTTCCAGATTGATTGACCTTCATGTCTTCAAGTAATGATGGTCTGTTGTTTCTTTTTGCTTATTTGAGCTGTCCTTGCCATAATATGGACTTGGTCTTCTGTATACCACCCCTACCTTGTCACAACACTACTGATTGGCTCAAACACATTAAGAAAGAAATAGATTCCACAAATTAACTTTTAACAAGGCAAACCTGTTAATTGAAATGCATTCCAGGTGACTACCTCATGAAGCTGGTTGAGAGAATGCCAAGTGTGCAAAGCTGTCATCAAGGCAAAGGGTGGCTACTTTGAAGAATCTCAAATATATTTGGATTTGTTTAACACTTTTTTGGTTACTACATGATTCCATGTGTAAATGTCATAGTTTTTATGTCTTCAATATTATTCAACAACGTAGAAAATAGTGAAAATAAAGAAAAACACTTGAATGAGTAGGTGTGTCCAAACTTTTGACTGGAACTGTATTCTGAACAAAAATATAATATAACAAAAATGTCCATGTAAAGTGTTGGTTATATGTTTCATGAGCTGAAATAAAAGATCCCAGAAATGTTCCATGCGCATAAAAAGCTTATTTCTCTCAAATTGTGCAGTCGTGTAAAGTACTTACATAAAATAACTACTTAAGTATTTTTTGAGGGTATCTGTACTTTACTTTACTATGTATATTATTGCCGACTTTAACTTGTACTTGAGTTTGAGTTTATTTTATTTTTACAGGGACAGTGCTCATTAGTCAACGTTTCAATAAAAGTGCCGGTTTTAGCCAGCCGGCTAATTTTCAAACGCAGTCCCTGGGCAGGTTATTAAAAACAATTACAATATATACAATCATTGAGCAGTGAGCACACACAGAGCAACATAGGACAAGCAAGACATAGCATACAGACAGAGCATCATAGAACAAAAAGCAGCAAGACAAAATTCATAAAAGCAACAAAGTGTTTCCACACCTCACAAGCTACAGACAACAGACAGCATGGAAAGCGGCAACACACAGCTAGGGATTATGTTCACAAATCTGATTGACCTTTAGCCATGTCTTCATGCATTTTGTGAAAGTGTGAAATGTGTTGCAGTTATGTGTGTCTGACGGCAGTGTATTCCAGACATGGGAAGCTCTCACAGAGAAAGCAGATTTACTAAAGGTGCTTTTCCTTAAGGGAACTATAGTCACCTCTCATGGCAGACCTTGTGCATCTGCTGCCATACGTTTGGGTTTTCTGTTTAACAAAAATACTGAGTGGGGGGGGGGGGGGGGGCAGGCCATTTAGGATCTTGAATACAAGACATGCGTTGGTGTATTGCACAAGATTTTCCCAAATCAGGAGCTCATGCTTTCTGAGGATGTAACAGTGATGATGGCTATTGGGCTTCAAGCACTTTGAGAGCCTGTTTGTAGACACACTGAATAGGTTTTAATGTTGTACAGCAAGCTTGGGCCCAACTAGTCACTAAACACAAATGCTTAATTTGTAAATTATGTCTGAGTGTTGGAGTGTGCCCCTAGCAATCCACCTGGTTTGCTTAAAATAAGGAATTTGAAATGGTTTATACTTTTACTTGTGATACTTAAGTACATTTTAGCAATTCCATTTACTTTTAATAGTTAAGTATATTTAAAACCAAATACTTTTAGACTTTTACTCAAGTAGTATTTTACTGGGTGACTTTCACTTGAATCAATTTCTATTAGTAACCTGTAACATACCTCGTTCAGTCTCCTCTGGACTTTAAATGGCCCCACAAACCGTGGACCCAGCTTCCGGCAGGGCAGGCGAGGTACAGGCTTTGGTCGAGAGCCAGACCGCGAGCGCTTGAACCATTCGTACACCGCAGGAGTTTCGATCTGGCTCTGATGCCATGGTGTCAGAACCGGCTGATAACCCAGTATGCACTTGAAAGGAGAGAGGTTAATGGAAGAGGAGCTAGTTTTGAGACATCTCTGCCCAGGGGATGAACGCCGCCCACTCCTCTGGCCGGTCCTGGGAATATGACCGCAGAAACCTACCCATATCCTGGTTGACTCTCTCTACCTGCCCATTACTCTCGTGGGTGAAAACCTGAGGTGAGGCTGACCGAGAACCCCAGACGTTCCATGAACGCTCTCCAGACCCTGGACGTGAACTGGGGACCTCGATCAGAGACTATGTCCTCAGGCACCCCGCAGCGCTGGAAGACATGAGTGAACTATCTGGGGCGTGCACAGGGAACAATCTAAATGGACCAAAAAGACACAATAGAAAAAACTGTTAATGGCAATGTGAGAAAATTATGGTATCTAGTCTGGCCCTAATTCAGGTTAATTGTTGGGGGTTTTTCAGACCCCCCTCCACACACACACAGGCTGTGCTGGCTCACAGAAAGAGTGGGTCATTGTCATTTTGGTCAAGGCTCTCTATGGCAGGTTCAGCAACTGAAGGGGGCTGACTTAAATGAGTAAGCAGCTGATATGTGCCAAAAAGCTACAAAACATTATCAGCCAGCTGGTGCTCATAGCAAGCCTCACCAGACAGCCGCAGTCCATATCGAATGTACAGGATGGAGTTAAGGGTCTGCAAGGACATCTGATTTCTAAGTTTGCTTTTTACCACACTCATCTGGCTGAATGCTCTCTCGACTTCAGCATTCAAGTGTGGCAAGGACAACACAGACACAGCAGCCATGGCAAGTTCTTGAAACGGGTTGATATCAGCTGCATCCCTGAACTTCCAAATCTCACTCCAGAAGCCCAGTGTGTTTTTTGTCTCATTTCATTTACTAAGATGGATGGCACGCCATTGCTGGACAATCTTGTTGATCTCTGCAGGGAGGAGCCAAGGAGCTTGGCTATTTTTTCTATTTCTCCAGGGCTCTTATTGTGCTTTAGAGTTTCCTCCACATTGAAAACGGACATGTACTGCAATGCTTCGATGTTGTCCGGCAGTCTCACCCTCAACTCATTATTGAGGGAGATGGTGAAGGCTACACACCGCTTTCGGACATTGTTTTCATCCTCAGGCGAAAGGTGGAGCTCAGCTGCCTTTGACTCAAAAAGGTATCCAAGGTACGGTTTGGGACTGATGTATCCATCTATTGGCCCTTTGAGGACATCAACATTTGCCAGTGGATTCAGCACCCTGCTGCTCACAGACTTGATCAGGCTAAGCAAGCTGTCAAGTAGCTTAAGAGGATATACTTGCTCTCCCCCAAAAGCCTTGATGGCCAACTGTACCTCACCCAGCACTGACGTCAAAAAAGTCAGATACAATATGTTTTGAGGATCACTGTACATGGAGTATAAAACCTCAGCCATGTAGCAGTGTTCACTGGACTTGGTGACTGCAAAATGCAGCCTAAGCTCCTCCCACTGGTCCAAAATGTGTGAAACCGCGGGTTAAATGGAGAGCCAGCGTGTGGCACACCCCTTGGCTATCTGTAAAGGTTTCTGCCCACAGTTGATGTTCTCATATATGGCCTTGTAGGCCTCCCTGCGCTTTGGAGACACTGAAAACCAGTTATAAGTCTCTTGTACCAAGTACTCCACACTACGGGGGATGGTGTCATTGGAAGCATAACTTACAGCAAGCTGTAGAGAGTGGCACACACAGCGAATAAGAACCAGATATTTGAGGCCATACTCCTCCTTCAGCACTTTATGGACCCCATTGTTAATCCCCGTCATAACTGTCATGTTTTGTCATTTATTATCATGTCTTGTCCCTGTGCTTCCCATTCTATTCGTTTCCCTCTGCTGGTCTTATTAGGTTCTTTCCCTCTTTCTATCCCTCTCTCTCCCCCTCCCTCTCTCACTCTCTCGCTCTCTCTTCTCTCTATCGTTCCGTTCCTGCTCCCAGCTGTTCCTATTCCCCTAATCATCATTTAGTCTTCCCACACCTGTTCCCGATCCTTTTCCCTGATTAGAGTCCCTATTTCACTCCTTGTTTCCCGTACCTGCCCTGTCGGATCCTCATTTATAATTCACCGTGCTGTGTCTATGTTTTGCCCTGTCGTGTCGTGTTTCCCTCAGATGCTGCGTGGTGAGCAGGTGTCTGAGTCTGCTAGGTTCAAGTGCCTTCCCGAGGCAACCTGCAGTTCTCGATCAAGTCTCCAGTCTGTTCTCGTCTTTACGTGTAGTATTATGTTTTTTGTTTTGTAAAGTTTATTCTGGATTAAATACTCTGTTTTCGCCAAGTCGCTTTTGGGTCCTCATTCACCTGCATGACAATAACAGAGGCATTGTCAGTCCCTATCCCCAGGAGTTTCTCTTTTTTAAGACAACACTTCTCGAGGAAAGCCACAACAGCACGAGGTATAGATTTGGCATCTCCTCCCTCCAACTCAACAAACCCCAGAAATGTTGATACAGTTGCCTGCTTGGTGTCACTAAAGTACCTTATCACAACCCCCAGGTACTTAGAAACACTTACATCAGTGGACTCATCGAAGAGGAGGCTGAAACGCTGGTCACCCACATCTGTGGACTCATCGAGGAGGAGGCTGAAACGCTGGTCACCCACATCTGTGGACTCATCGAGGAGGAGGCTGAAACGCTGCTCACCCACATCTGTGGACTCATCGAGGAGGAGGCTGAAACGCTGGTCACCCACATCTGTGGACTCATCGAGGAGGAGGCTGAAACGCTGCTCACCCACATCTGCGACCAACTTTTTCAGAAAGTATGGTGCTAGAACATCATTAATCATTTCTGTGTACTTTGTCCTGTGCATTTTTAAGTGGGTAGCAGCAGTGGAGTCTGAGAACAAGTTCTTATTTTCAATGACGGCCTAGGAACAGTGGGTTAACTGCAGAACGACAGCTCGGAGATTTGAACTTGCAACCTTCTGGTTACTAGTCCAACGCTCTAACCACCAGGCTACCCTGAGACGGTGAGGATTATAACAATTCACCACACACACACACACACACACACACACACACACACACACACACACACACACACACACACACACACACACACACACACACACACACACACACACACACACACACACACACACACACACACACACACACACACACACACACACACACACACTTATCTTGTGGGTGACATGATTTTAATTTAAACTAATTATACTTTCTTACAGACACTGGCTGGCGAGTATAATGAGTATGAATGCATCTTGTTTGCCTCGTTCTCTTACCTGCTGCAGGTGATAGATGACTGCCGAGAAGGCCTCCCCCAGAACCCGGAGGACCTGCCTGCTCTGCTGCAGACTGAGCCCAGTGATGGCTCTCTGATGCTGGGCATTGCTCTGCTGGGCGACTCCCTGGCTGCTGCAGGCCTGCTCCATGGCCGCCTCCATGACGCAGTAGCAGGAGGTGAGCGTCTGTTGCAACTAGGGGCTCAGTTCTGTATCGGGGGGCTCCTCCAAGTCCATCACCTTTACAGAGGCCCGGTTTACCAGCAGGCAGCAGAACTTAGGTTGCACCACAGGCTCCTAGCTGCACAGGTCCAACAGGCAGGTGGAGAGGACTAACACAGGGCCTAACTTACCTGGTGTCAGTTTGGCCTGCAGCATGGGCCTCAGGGCCGCCCATATGCTGACCATAGTTGGCGTTAGGTCAGTATTCTTAGATGTCCCACCTGGCAGGGGGAGGAACTGCGGCACCAGGACACACATGTCGAACTGGGTGTGGCCGGTGGCTTGGCAGAAGTCTTGTGAGACTCTGGCCAGGAGATAGAGGTCGGCTGGGTGCTTACACCAGGCTCTCTCTGGTTTTTCCTGAGAGGAGGGTGCCCAGGAGGGGTAGTCCCTTTTCATGACTCTGTTTCTGCTCCAACGCCCGATATAAAGCTGTGGCAGCACGCCTGAACAGGAGCTGATCTGGGACCCTGGGTAAAGCGCATACTGTAATCAGAACCTGGTAACAGTCTGTAGCCAAGGCCTCAACCAGTTTGATTGTTGAATGGGAAGTTGTAGCTCCATTCTCTGCAGTACCGTCCTCACAGCCTCTAGGGCTCTTCGCATCCTGAGCTGGTGCTTTGACTCCTGCGGTCTCCTGGTAGTGTTCGTGCTCTGTGATGACTGTTCAGTCTGGCTTGGCTGGTTCCATCTCTTGTCTAGCCTGGTGCTTGTTTCTGCGGGCTCCATTTGGGCCCATCAACCAGCAGCCTAGGCAAAAGAGGGATGGTGGTGAGGAGCTGAGGGCAGCCAGCAGAGCTGTGCCCAGAGACAGAAGCTCCTCTGGGGGCAAGCCGGGGGCATCACTCCCCCAGACTGCAGTCACCAGCAGGCGAACTGGAAGACTCAGCGCCACCGCCTCAAAGATGCGCCACAGCGTCGGACTGTCGAGCTGGCCACAATCGTGTGATCTACAGAACAGAAAGGATTGTGAATATAAGGTTGAGAAAATGTTTACCAACAATACCAGATTCAATAGAATTCCTAAGGGTTGAGTGATTAACCGAAATGAAGGTTATTTTTTACCAACATATTGACCAACATATTGCACAGTTTCTCTAGAGATAAAGCCAATCCAACCTGAACTGTGCAATGAGGTAGGGAGTTGTAGTACATTAAAAAAAGTGGTAATTGACTACAATGACAATAATCCACTGCGCATCTACTGGTCTGTGTTTATTTTATGCCAGCTACTGAAGAGACATTAGAATGTACAATCTTGAGGGGGATACAGAGAGCCACTGTTGCTTCACAAGGTGTCTTTACCTGAAAATACATGATCTAAATGATTGATAGTTGGTATTCAGCAGTCATAATAATATGCCTTATTTACTTTGAAGAACTACGAAATAGGTTTTTTGTCAGACAGCAGAGGCAGCAGCTTTATAGAGATGAGACAACGACTTGGAACGAAATAAAGTCTTCAAATAAAACAAAAGTAATATACACAACTGAAACATTTGATAAAAGTAATGTGAATACTGTCTCAGCCTCCAGTATTTATGCTGCAGTAGTTTATGTGTCGGGGGGCTAGGGTCAGTTTGTTTATCTGGAGTACTTCTCCTGTCCTATTCGGTGTCCTGTGTAAATCTAAGTGTGCGTTCTCTAATTCTCTCCTTCTCTCTTTCTTTCTCTCTCTCGGAGGACCTGAGCCCTAGAACCATGCCCCAGGACTACCTGACATGATGACTCCTTGCTGTCCCCAGTCCACCTGGCCATGCTGCTGCTCCAGTTTCAACTGGCCTGGGCCCTAGGACCATGTCCCAGGACTACCTGACATGAGGACTCCTTGCTGTCCCCAGTCCACCTGGCCATGCTCCTGCTCCAGTTTCAACTGTTCTGCCTTACTATTATTCAACCATGCTGGTCATTTATGAACATTTGAACATCTTGGCCACGTTCTGTTATAATCTCCACCTGGCACAGCCAGAAGAGGACTGGCCACCCCACATTTCTCTCTAATTCTCTCTTTCTTTCTCTCTCTCGGAGGACCTGAGCCCTAGGACCGTGCCCCAGGACTACCTGACATGATGGCTCCTTGCTGTCCCCAGTCCATCTGACTGTGCTGCTGCTCCAGTTTCAACTGTTCTGCCTTATTATTATTTGACCATGCTGGTCATTTATGAACATTTGAACATCTTGGTCATGTTCTGTTATAATCTCTACCCGGCACAGCCAGAAGAGGACTGGCCACCCCACATAGCCCGGTTCCTCTCTAGGTTTCTTCCTAGGTTTTGGCCTTTCTAGGGAGTTTTTCCTAGCCACCGTGCTTTTACACCTGCATTGTTTGCTGTTTGGGGTTTTAGGCTGGGTTTCTGTACAGCACTTTGAGATATCAGCTGATGTACGAAGGGCTATATAAATAAATTTGATTTGATTTGATTTGATTTGATTTGATTTGAATAAATGATGGTTAATAAGTGATAAGCTGTAATAGGCAGTCACTACCATTATGGGACATTTATTAACCATTTTACTGTGTTACAGCATTCAACCAAAATAATCGAAACCCAAGATCATTTTATAATAATCGAACCAAAATCAAACCGACCTCAAAAAGCAATAATCGCTCAGCACTAACAATGACATATATTTCTCACTCATTTGACCACTTGGAGAGTTTAAAAATGTTCTCAAACAATTTAACCTGGCAATCTAGTCTAGAGCCTCCAGTGTATGTGCAGCAGACAACGTTTGACGTCCGTACTTTTAAAGGAGGCTAACTTTACCGTTACCTTATTCCTTAAGGTTCAAGGAACTTATATCACTTCAGAGGTAGACTGGCTCTGGCTGCCAAAACAGCCAAATACTCCATCTAAAAGTTAACTGATTCTCAATTGCAATATGGTTCTAGAAACATAAAGCACTTTACTTTCAGAACACATCAAAATAATTTCACAAATGCAAAAGACACACTTACTGTACACCAGTAGTGGTGCCAGCTGCTGTTTACAATGAGGGAGGAGACAACATTTTTTTCATGAGCATGCCTTTTTTTAATTATATATGCCATTTAATTACAGGATATTGGATGACTGTCATTCATTTTCCTTTCACCCAGATCGATGTAACATCGATAGGTTTAGGCTACCTCATGATATTCTAATTTTACCTGCACCCATTATGAGTTTGCTACAAACTTGCCTATGAATTAAAGTTTAGGTGCACAGGTTAAGAGAAACATTTGAGTAATCAAGGTGACAATGACAAATTCAATACCACCTTGCACACTCTTGCCTGTCTCTAGCTGATCTAGGGTGTAATCATTAATCCAACAGTTGTAAATGAGTTTCTATTGGACAATTTCAGGTATGTTTATCCCCATTTCGTTCCATTTGCTTCCGTTTAAGAAATGTTTTCAACAGAATGGGTGGAATGAACACACGCAAACACAGTTCACTTTCATAGCAGCCACATACAAACAGCATGATCACTTTGCTCATTGTATAATTCCTTCTTACATATGCACTCTCCTTCTCTCACCTTTTCCCTTCCGCTTGTGGACTTAAGTGCAGAACACATCAGCTGTCTGTGATCAGATGAAAAAAACACTTCTTGCACTTCTCCTTCATTTTTTAAATCAATTAATTTGTTCAAAACTGTTAATCTATTGTCTCTTTTTCTTTGAGTCAACTACTCATCACATTTTATGCACTGCAGTGCTAGATGAGCCTCTTAAGGCTTTTTATAGTCAATGTACCCAGAGAAGGATGGAAACTAGCTGTCCTCCGGCTACACCATGGTACTGCCCTACCATGTGCTGCTGAGGCTTCTGTTTCATTGCAAAACAGTGTGATTTAATCAATTATTTGGTGACGTGAATATATTTAGGTTAGTTTTATCTAATATATATATATATATATATATATATATATATATATATATATATATATATATATATATATATATATATATATATCAAGTTTCACTATTTTTACACTGCTGTACACTGTTTTAACCAACTTTATCTCAATTTTCACAACAGGTTTCTGGCGGCCTTCTCCCTTTACACAGGTGTTAGGCGCATGCTAGATAGCTAATTAGCACAGGTGGTCCGGTCCCTCTGTCTTCCATTAAAATACGCGCTGTAACAGGGATATATGGCCGCGTGGGAACACTAACCCTAAAAATGTGTGTATCAATTTAACGTTGTCTTTTGAAAATGATTTCTGACTGATATGAAAGATGAGGTCCTTATGCTTCCCAAACCGTACCGCAAGCGATGAGTGGTAATGTTCAGACGGAGCGTTGGGGCTCTTCCCCTGCTCCATACAGAAGACGCATTTCATCACTTTAGTGTAATGGAATGGAACTGAGAGTCATTCATGGTCAAGGGGCGAAGCTAACTCATATTGTTTACGTTCCGCGTACATATATTTTAGCATTTTATTTGGCATACATTAAAAACTACTGTGATAAAATACATGGAAATAGTGCAAGTAGCTACAAATATTCTCACATTTAGGCTAGCTGCGCTCTTTAGTTATTCATTCAACTTTCCGCACTGCACATGAAAATTAGATCTACCGTAGTCAGCTGTCAAAACAAAGATGGTTACAACTACCAATCAACATTATGGTTACAACAACCAATCAACATGATTAAAATATAATAATCGGTCAATCATGATTAACTTCTTTGACGTGTAAGGTCGACATTTTGGTTGGTGTTCCGTTTATATTTTTGTATTGGCAAAGCGAAATTGCACATTATTTCCAAATGTAATGTTCTTTGATAATATTGTGTTTTGTCATGGTAAAAATATATTACTCCAATCGTTTGCAATTACATGGCTGGGCGAGACGGAAATTATTGGATTAATCGTGTTCAGGTTTATTTCCGAGTGAAGGCGCAACCGCTGCAAACAAGACCCCTGAGAAGCCAGCAAGAATAAGCAAGACCTAGCAAGGCCGTGACATCGGCGATTTTCCTTGAAAATAAAAGTCCCGCAATGAAGATGGTAATAAATTATAAAAATGGTCGAAATTCATATAACATTTATTTTGGAAATGTTAGCGGAATTTTGTTTAACAATATCAAAAAATGGAAAAAAAGTGAATAGGTTTGATATCACAAATCTTATTATAACAATAGCAATATTGTTAACACCATTAAAAGTAATGATTACTAGATAGTTATTATTGTAACATCAGCAATACAAATAACAAAACATTATTTATAATGCTAGTGTTAATAATAATAATATATTAGGCCTATAGGCCGCTAAGGTCATTAACAACATTTAATAATAATAATAATACTAATAATAATAATAATAATAATAATATAATATATTAATGTTTTTATAACAAACTTTAGAAAACATTTAAATCCCAATGTTATTTAGCACATTCCTATTGCACGATGTTCAGTATGTTTAAAAAAAAAATTGGACATGCATATTGCACCGTACATAATTGCCTATATGTTGAGTCGTAGTAAAATTGGGGTCAATTCTACTCAGGAGCACTTCTAGTTTCCTACTCCAGAGTTTACGCTCCAATTAGTGTCGCTGCTCATTTTGCGACCCTTAAAGAGTGACCAATCAGTTTAAGAACAGAAGGTTTTTTCATATTGGACAGACATCTTGCACTGTACCGTGCCTGAAGATTGTGTCGTCTTACACCCCGCTACCATCTAGAAGGCAGAGAGAGTACAGGTATATCAAAGCTGGGACCAAGAGACTGAAAAGCTTCTATCTTCAGGCCGTCAGACTGTTAAATAATCACCACTAGTCGACCTCTGCCCAGTATCCTGCCCTGAATTTGAGTCACTGTTACCACACGGCCCTATGTAGATAGTCATTGAACACTGGTCACTTTGATCATGTTTACACACTCTTTTACCCAATTCATATGGGCTCCTGAATGGCACAGTGGTCTAAGGTACTGCATTTCAGTGCCAAGAGGTGTCACTACAGTCCCTGGTTCGAATCCTATCTTTATCACATCTGGCTGTCATTGTAAGTCCCATAGGGTGTTTAACAATTGGCCCAGGGTCCGGGTTTGGCCGGGGTAGGCCGTCATTGTAAATAAGAATTTCTTCTTAACTGACTTGCCTAGTTAAAGATTAAATTCAAATGTAAATATATATATGTGTTTATAAAACTAAAATATGAATGCAACATGCTACAGTTAAGGAAATCAGCCAATTGAAATACATTCATTAGGCCATAATCTATGATTTTCACAAAACTGGGCAGAGGCGCAAACATGGGAGCCAAGCTTGTTTACTGCCTTTAAAAAAAACATGGCTGACTTGCTTAAACAAATGTGGTTTCTACTGACAATTGAGATGTACAAACTATGGCATAAGGGGACGACAAGTGGATAAGAGGCAATCCGTCATTTCAATGAAGACATTAATGAGCGAGCTAGGACGGACGTAGTCAATATAACTATTTGTTCAGCACTTTTGAAATGTACAGCGACATAATTCAGATAATGGGCCATTCTTACAGTGTTCTTCCTGTACACCAAGTCAGAACCGTATGATAAATAAATAATCTCATATTTTATTAGTCACATGCGGCGAATACAGTTAACTTACGAGCCCCTAACCAACAATGAAGTTATAAAAAATGTGGATAAGAATAAGAGATAAAAGTAATGAGTAATTCAAGAGCAGCAGTAAAATAAAAATAGCGAGACAATATACAGGGAGGTACCGATACAGACTCAATGTGCAGGGGCACTGGTTAGTTGAGCTAGTATGTACATGTAGCTAGAGTTATTAAAGTGACTATGCATAGATGACAACAGAGTAGCAAGTGGTGTAAAGAGGGGGTGACAGGTGGGGGGGGGGACTGCAAATGGTCTGGCTAGTCATGTGACTAGATGTTCAGGAATCTTATTGATTGGGGGTAGAAGCTCTTTAGAAGCTTCTTGGACCTAGACATGGTGCTCCGGTTCCGTTTGCCGTGCGGTAGCAGAGGGAACAGTCAGTGACTAGGGTGGTTGAAGTCTTTGACAATTTGTAGGGCTTTCCTCTGACACCACCTGGTATAGAGTTCCTGGATGGCAGGAAGCTTGGCCGTTCACACTAACCTCTGTAGTGCCATGCGGTCGGAGGCCGAGCAGTTGACATACCAGGCAGTGATGCTCTCAATGGTGCAGCTGTAGAGCCTTTTGAGGATCTGAGGACCCATGCCAAATCTTTTCAGTCTCCTGAGGAGGAATAGGTTTTGTCGTGCCCTCTTCACGACTGTCTTGGTGTGCGTGGACCATAATAGTTTGTTGGTGATGTGGGCACCAAGGAACTTGAAGCTCTCAACCTGCTCCACTGCAGCCCCGTCGATGAGAATGGGGGCATGCTCGGTCCTCTTTTTCCTATAGTCCACAATCATCTCCTTTGTCTTGATCACGTTGAAGGAGAGGTTGTTGTCCTGGCACCACATGGCCAGGTCTCTGACCTCCTCCTTATAGGCTGTCTCACCGTTGTCGGTGATCAGGCCTACCACTGGTGTGTCATCTGCAAATTTTATGATGGTGTTGGAGTCGTGCCTGGCGATGCAGTCATGAGTGAACAGGGAGTACAGGAGGGGACTGAGCACCTCATGGCTACAAACGTGAGTGCTACGGGTCAGTAGTTGTTTAGGCAGGTTACCTTAGTGTTTTTGAACACAGGGACTGTGGTGGTCTGCTTAAAACATGTTGGTATTACAGACTCGGACAGAGAGAAGTTGAAAATGTCAGTGAAGACACTTGCCAGTTGGTCAGCACATGCTCGCACTACACGTCCTGTTTAAATGTTGACCTGTTTAAAGTTCTTACTCACATCGGCTGCGGAGAGCGTGATCACACAGTCCTCCGGAACAGCTGGTGCTCTCATGCATGTTTCAGTGTTATTTGCCTCGAAGCGAGCATAGAAGTAGTTTAGCTCGTCTGGTAGGCACGTGTCACTGGGCAGCTCTTGGCTGTGATTCCCTTTGTAGTCTGTAATGGTTTGCAAGCCCTGCCACATCTGACGAGCGTAGTACGATTCGATCTTAGTCCTGTATTGATGCTTTGCCTGTTTGATGGTTCATCGGAGGGCGTTGTGGGATTTCTTATAAGCTTCCGGGTTAGAGTCCCGCTCCTTGAAAGTGTCAGCTCTAGCCTTTAGCTCAGTGTGGATGCTGCCTGTAATCCATGGCTTCTGGTTGGGGTATGTACGTATGGTCACTGGAATCCCGGAACATATTCCAGTGTGTGCTAGCAAAACAGTCCTGTAGCTTAGCATCTGCTTCCTCTGACCACTTTTTTATTGATCTAGTCACTGGTGCTTCCTGCTTTAATTTTTGCTTGTAAGCAGGAATCAGGAGGATGGAATTATGGTCAGATTTGCCAAATGGAGGGCGAGGGAGAGGTTTGTATGCGTCTTCGTGTGTGGAGTATAGGTGGTCCAGAGTTCTTTTCCCTCTGGTTGCACGTTTAAAATGCTGATAGAAATTTGTTAAAATGGATTAAAGTTTCCCTGCATTAAAGTCCCCGGCTACTGGGAGTGCCGCCTCTGGGTGAGCATTTTCTTGTTTGCTTATGGCGGAATACAGCTCATTCAATGCTATCTTAGTGCCAGCCTCTGACTGTGGTGGTATGTAAACAGCTACAAAGGACACAGATGAAAACTCTCTCGGTAGGTAGTGTGGTCTATAGCTTATCATGAGATACTCTACCTCAGGCGAGCAATAGCTTGAGACGTCCTTAGATATCGTGCACCAGCTTATATGCCTCCTCATTAAAGGGGTACATACATATAAGCAGACAATGAAAACTCTTACAATATTCAATGATTACATTTCTCTAAACAGGTTATAGGCTACATGTGCACCACAAAGTCAGAACAGTAGGCAAAATCAAGAGGTGAAAATAGACCAAATTATTAGGGTGAGGCACATGGGATACGGACAGCTTATTACACAACATACACTTAGTATTACTTTCTTAGCTACAGTATACATATCTCCCTGGCATATTACATAATTTATGCAGCAGCATACAAGACATTTTTGGACTCACCTTGTTGTGCTCACTTGAACAGGAAGGTGGCGCGGCGGTACTTCGTGGGCAAATTTTGTCATCAAAGTCTGGCATTCTCTGGATTTATGGTGCTTTCAAAACAACTGGGAACTCAGGAAGAAAAAAAAGGTTGAATCATGATGATGTCAGTGATCTTCAGGTCAAACTCTAGAAAGAGGCCCGAGTTCCCGATTTACAATTCCGAGTTGGATGAAAGTGCAAAACGTATTTTCCCAGTCGTAGCACGTTTTTCCTAAAGTCAGATTTTGCAGTTCCGAGGTGTTGTTTTGAGCACGGCACAAATCATGCTTCATTGACAACATGACCAATGTTGAATGTTTATCATTTTAAACTAGGAAAATAAACCCTTAATCATAGACTTGGGACCACACAGCCACTCCACTGTATAGCAGGCTAATGATTGCAATGCTTGCATTTAGCCACTGTTGAATTAGCCATTTCCAACTTGTTGTGTAATGTTTATGTCCAATTGCCGATGAGCACCGATACGTTTTATTTATAATTTCTCTTCCTTATTTCTCTTCACATGACAAGGATTAAAAAGGTTTTGCCAGTAGATTGTCGACTTGATTCATTGTGATGACTGCTAGCTAAGATTTTGAAGGTATGATGCTGACATGATCAGTCCAATCAAAGCTACAGTAGGTATAACGTGATTTGACGTAATTCTATCTGTGGCCAATGACCTTGAGCCTTCTTGGATGCGCACTTCTAATGTAACTCTATGGCAGCACCCAAGGGGTTTGAGTTTTCAAGATATACCCTTAGGCTTGGTGGTGTCGTAGTGTCCCCATGAATGACAGAACACTGAGCCAATCACGGCACAACGCTCCTTATTTTCTGCTGGTTTGCCCCACCACCACAGAAAGCACTGAGCTAGGATGAAACACATGCATTTTGGAGTTGCCTTACTCAAGAAAACAAAAAAGAGACCACGTTTGTATGCGGCTTTATTACCTCAATTATATATATATTTTTTTTTTACAATGTTTGCAAACTGATATATGACACGTATTAATGCCAAAATGACTTGCTGGACATTTTGTCAATTCATGTCCAGTAAAAGCCAGAGCTCATCAGTAAGCGGAGGGCTACTGGTGAGCGCTACTACTCAGGTCTCTCCATCTAGATCCTGTACTACTATGTCGGTCCATCTACGATGGACAGGTTCGGGTGCTACATGCAGTGCCTTGATAGACTCTGGGGCTGAGGGTTGTTTCATGGACGAAGCATGGGCTCGGAAACATGACATTCCTTTCAGACTGTTAGACAAGCCTACGCCCATGTTCGCCTTAGATGGTAGTCATCTTCCCAGTATCAGATTTGAGACACTACCTTTAACCCTCACAGTATCTGGTAACCACAGTGAGACTATTTCTTTTTTGATTTTTCGTTCACCTTTTACACCTGTTGTTTTGGGTCATCCCTGGCTAGTATGTCATAATCCTTCTATTAATTGGTCTAGTAATTCTATCCTATCCTGGAACGTTTCTTGTCATGTGAAGTGTTTAATGTCTGCCATCCCTCCCGTTTCTTCTGTCCCCACTTCTCAGGAGGAACCTGGCGATTTGACAGGAGTGCCGGAGGAATATCATGATCTGCGCACGGTCTTCAGTCGGTCCCGAGCCAACTCCCTTCCTCCTCACCGGTCGTATGATTGTAGTATTGATCTCCTTCCGGGGACCACTCCTCCTCGGTGTAGACTATACTCTCTGTCGGCTCCCGAACGTAAGGCTCTCGAGGATTATTTGTCTGTGTCTCTTGACGCCGGTACCATAGTGCCTTCTTCCTCTCCGGCCGGGCGGGGTTTTTTTGTTAAGAAAAAGGACGGTACTCTGCGCCCCTGCGTGGATTATCGAGGGCTGAATGACATAACGGTTAAGAATCGTTATCCGCTTCCCCTTATGTCATCAGCCTTCGAGATTCTGCAGGGAGCCAGGTGCTTTACTAAGTTGGACCTTCGTAACGCTTACCATCTCATGCGCATCAGAGAGGGGGACGAGTGGAAAACGGCGTTTAACACTCCGTTAGGGCATTTTGAGTACCGGGTTCTGCCGTTTGGTCTCGCCAATGCACCAGCTGTTTTTCAGGCATTAGTTAATGATGTTCTGAGAGACATGCTGAACATCTTTGTTTTTGTCTACCTTGACGATATCCTGATTTTTTCACCGTCACTCGAGATTCATGTTCAGCACGTTCGACGTGTTCTCCAGCGCCTTTTAGAGAATTGTCTCTACGTGAAGGCTGAGAAGTGCTCTTTTCATGTCTCCTCCGTTACTTTTCTCGGTTCCGTTATTTCTGCTGAAGGCATTCAGATGGATTCCGCTAAGGTCCAAGCTGTCAGTGAGTGGCCCGTTCCAAGGTCACGTGTCGAGTTGCAGCGCTTTCTAGGTTTCGCTAATTTCTATCGGCGTTTCATTCGTAATTTCGGTCAAGTTGCTGCCCCTCTCACAGCTCTTACTTCTGTCAAGATGTGTTTTAAGTGGTCCGGTTCCGCCCAGGGAGCTTTTGATCTTCTAAAAGAACGTTTTACGTCCGCTCCTATCCTCGTTACTCCTGACGTCACTAGACAATTCATTGTCGAGGTTGACGCTTCAGAGGTAGGCGTGGGAGCCATTCTATCCCAGCGCTTCCAGTCTGACGATAAGGTTCATCCTTGCGCTTATTTTTCTCATCGCCTGTCGCCATCTGAACGCAACTATGATGTGGGTAACCGCGAACTGCTCGCCATCCGCTTAGCCCTAGGCGAATGGCGACAGTGGTTGGAGGGGCGACCGTCCCTTTGTCGTTTGGACAGACCATAAGAACCTTGAGTACATCCGTTCTGCCAAACGACTTAATGCTCGTCAAGCTCGTTGGGCGTTGTTTTTCGCTCGTTTCGAGTTTGTGATTTCTTACCGTCCGGGTAGCAAGAACACCAAGCCTGATGCCTTATCCCGTCTTTTTAGTTCTTCTGTGGCTTCTACTGATCCCGAGGGGATTCTTCCTTATGGGCGTGTTGTCGGGTTGACAGTCTGGGGAATTGAAAGACAGGTTAAGCAAGCACTCACGCACACTGCGTCGCCGCGCGCGCTTGTCCTAGTAACCTTCTTTTCGTTCCTGTTTCTACTCGTCTGGCTGTTCTTCAGTGGGCTCACTCTGCCAAGTTAGCTGGTCATCCCGGTGTTCGAGGCACTCTTGCTTCTATTCGCCAGCGCTTTTGGTGGCCGACTCAGGAGCGTGACACGCGCCGTTTCGTGGCTGCTTGTTCGGACTGCGCGCAGACTAAGTCAGGTAACTCTCCTCCTGCCGGTCGTCTCAGACCGCTTCCCATTCCTTCTCGACCATGGTCTCACATCGCCCTAGACTTCATTACCGGTCTGCCTTTGTCTGCGGGGAAGAGTGTGATTCTTACGGTTGTCGATAGGTTCTCTAAGGCGGCACATTTCATTCCCCTCGCTAAACTTCCTTCCGCTAAGGAGACGGCACAAATCATCATCGAGAATGTGTTCAGAATTCATGGCCTCCCGTTAGACGCCGTTTCAGACAGAGGCCCGCAATTCACGTCACAGTTTTGGAGGGAGTTCTGTCGTTTGATTGGTGCGTCCGTCAGTCTCTCTTCCGGGTTTCATCCCCAGTCTAACGGTCAAGCAGAGAGGGCCAATCAGACGATTGGTCGCATACTACGCAGCCTTTCTTTCAGAAACCCTGCGTCTTGGGCAGAACAGCTCCCCTGGGCAGAATACGCTCACAACTCGCTTCCTTCGTCTGCTACCGGGTTATCTCCGTTTCAGAGTAGTCTGGGTTACCAGCCTCCTCTGTTCTCATCCCAGCTTGCCGAGTCCAGCGTTCCCTCCGCTCAAGCGTTTGTCCAACGTTGTGAGCGCACCTGGAGGAGGGTGAGGTCTGCACTTTGCCGTTACAGGGCACAGACTGTGAGAGCCGCCAATAAACGTAGGATTAAGAGTCCAAGGTATTGTTGCGGCCAGAGAGTGTGGCTTTCCACTCGCAACCTTCCTCTTACGACAGCTTCTCGTAAGTTGACTCCGCGGTTCATTGGTCCGTTCCGTGTCTCCCAGGTCGTCAATCCTGTCGCTGTGCGACTGCTTCTTCCGCGACATCTTCGTCGCGTCCATCCTGTCTTCCATGTCTCCTGTGTCAAGCCCTTTCTTCGCACCCCGTTCGTCTTCCCTCCCCCTCCCGTCCTTGTAGAGAGCGCACCTATTTACAAGGTACGTAGGATCATGGACATGCGTTCTCGGGGACGGGGTCACCAATACTTAGTGGATTGGGAGGGTTACGGTCCTGAGGAGAGGAGTTGGGTTCCATCTCGGGACGTGCTGGACCGTTCACTGATTGATGATTTCCTCCGTTGCCGCCAGGATTCCTCCTCGAGTGCGCCAGGAGGCGCTCGGTGAGTGGGGGGGTACTGTCATGTTTTGTCTTATATTGTCTTGTCATTTTGCTTTTCCTTCTGTTCGTTTTCCCCCTGCTGGTCTTTTTAGGTTCGTTCCCTTTTTCTCTCTCCCTCCCTCTCTCTCTTCTCTCTATCGTTCCGTTCCTGCTCCCAGCTGTTCCTATTCCCCTAATCAATCATTTAGTCTTTCCACACCTGTTCCCTATCTTTTCCCCTGATTAGAGTCCCTATTTCTCCCCTTGTTTTCCGTTTCTGTCCTGTCGGATCCTTGTATATTGTTCACCGTGCTGTGTCTTTGTATCGCCCTGTCGTGTCGTGTTTCCCTCAGATGCTGCGTGGTGAGCAGGTGTCTGAGTCTGCTACGGTCAAGTGCCTTCCCGAGGCAACCTACAGTTTATGATCGAGTCTCGAGTCTGTTCTCGTCATTACGAGTGGAATTGTTTTTTATGCTTTATTTACCGCTCCGATTTGTCTAGGAGTATTGCATATTTCCTTTACTGGATTAAAGACTCTGTTTTCGCCAAGTCGCTTTTGGGTCCTCATTCACCTGCATAACAGAAGGATCCGACCAAAGAATGGACCCAGCGACTACAGACGCTCGTAACACTGCCGTCGAGATCCAAGGAGCCATGCTCGGCAGACACGAGCAGGAATTGTCTGCTGCTCGTCATGCCGTGGAGAACCTGGCCGCTCAGGTTTCCGACCTCTCTGGACAGTTCCAGAGTCTTCGTCTCGTGCCACCTGTTACTTCCTGGTCTGCCGAGACTCCGGAACCTAGGGTTAATAACCCACCTTGTTACTCCGGGCAGCCCACGGAGTGCCGCTCCTTTCTCACCCAGTGTGATATTGTGTTCTCTCTCCAACCCAACACATACTCTAGAGAGAGAGCTCGGGTTGCTTACGTCATATCACTCCTTACTGGCCGGGCTCGAGAGTGGGGCACAGCTATCTGGGAGGCAAGGGCTGATTGTTCTAACAATTACCAGAACTTTAAAGAGGAGATGATTCGGGTTTTTGACCGTTCAGTTTTTGGTAGGGAGGCTTCTAGGGCCCTGGCTTCCCTATGCCAAGGTGATCGATCCATAACGGATTACTCTATAGAGTTTCGCACTCTTGCTGCCTCTAGTGACTGGAACGAGCCGGCGCTGCTCGCTCGTTTTCTGGAGGGACTCCACGCAGTGGTTAAAGATGAGATTCTCTCCCGGGAGGTTCCTTCCAGTGTGGACTCTTTGATTGCTCTCGCCATCCGCATAGAACGACGGGTAGATCTTCGTCACCAAGCTCGTGGAAGAGAGCTCGCGTCAACGGTGTTTCCCTGCTCCGCATCGCAACCATCTCCCTCCTCTGGCTCAGAGACTGAGCCCATGCAGCTGGGAGGTATTCGCATCTCGACTAAGGAGAGGGAACGGAGGATCACCAACCGCCTGTGCCTCTATTGCGGACTTGCTGGACATTTTGTCAATTCATGTCCAGTAAAAGCCAGAGCTCATCAGTAAGCGGAGGGCTACTGGTGAGCGCTACTACTCAGGTCTCTCCATCTAGATCCTGTACTACTATGTCGGTCCATCTACGATGGACAGGTTCGGGTGCTACATGCAGTGCCTTGATAGACTCTGGGGCTGAGGGTTGTTTCATGGACGAAGCATGGGCTCGGAAACATGACATTCCTTTCAGACTGTTAGACAAGCCTACGCCCATGTTCGCCTTAGATGGTAGTCATCTTCCCAGTATCAGATTTGAGACACTACCTTTAACCCTCACAGTATCTGGTAACCACAGTGAGACTATTTCTTTTTTGATTTTTCGTTCACCTTTTACACCTGTTGTTTTGGGTCATCCCTGGCTAGTATGTCATAATCCTTCTATTAATTGGTCTAGTAATTCTATCCTATCCTGGAACGTTTCTTGTCATGTGAAGTGTTTAATGTCTGCCATCCCTCCCGTTTCTTCTGTCCCCACTTCTCAGGAGGAACCTGGCGATTTGACAGGAGTGCCGGAGGAATATCATGATCTGCGCACGGTCTTCAGTCGGTCCCGAGCCAACTCCCTTCCTCCTCACCGGTCGTATGATTGTAGTATTGATCTCCTTCCGGGGACCACTCCTCCTCGGTGTAGACTATACTCTCTGTCGGCTCCCGAACGTAAGGCTCTCGAGGATTATTTGTCTGTGTCTCTTGACGCCGGTACCATAGTGCCTTCTTCCTCTCCGGCCGGGGCGGGGTTTTTTTTTGTTAAGAAAAAGGACGGTACTCTGCGCCCCTGCGTGGATTATCGAGGGCTGAATGACATAACGGTTAAGAATCGTTATCCGCTTCCCCTTATGTCATCAGCCTTCGAGATTCTGCAGGGAGCCAGGTGCTTTACTAAGTTGGACCTTCGTAACGCTTACCATCTCATGCGCATCAGAGAGGGGGACGAGTGGAAAACGGCGTTTAACACTCCGTTAGGGCATTTTGAGTACCGGGTTCTGCCGTTTGGTCTCGCCAATGCACCAGCTGTTTTTCAGGCATTAGTTAATGATGTTCTGAGAGACATGCTGAACATCTTTGTTTTTGTCTACCTTGACGATATCCTGATTTTTTCACCGTCACTCGAGATTCATGTTCAGCACGTTCGACGTGTTCTCCAGCGCCTTTTAGAGAATTGTCTCTACGTGAAGGCTGAGAAGTGCTCTTTTCATGTCTCCTCCGTTACTTTTCTCGGTTCCGTTATTTCTGCTGAAGGCATTCAGATGGATTCCGCTAAGGTCCAAGCTGTCAGTGAGTGGCCCGTTCCAAGGTCACGTGTCGAGTTGCAGCGCTTTCTAGGTTTCGCTAATTTCTATCGGCGTTTCATTCGTAATTTCGGTCAAGTTGCTGCCCCTCTCACAGCTCTTACTTCTGTCAAGATGTGTTTTAAGTGGTCCGGTTCCGCCCAGGGAGCTTTTGATCTTCTAAAAGAACGTTTTACGTCCGCTCCTATCCTCGTTACTCCTGACGTCACTAGACAATTCATTGTCGAGGTTGACGCTTCAGAGGTAGGCGTGGGAGCCATTCTATCCCAGCGCTTCCAGTCTGACGATAAGGTTCATCCTTGCGCTTATTTTTCTCATCGCCTGTCGCCATCTGAACGCAACTATGATGTGGGTAACCGCGAACTGCTCGCCATCCGCTTAGCCCTAGGCGAATGGCGACAGTGGTTGGAGAGGGCGACCGTCCCTTTTGTCGTTTGGACAGACCATAAGAACCTTGAGTACATCCGTTCTGCCAAACGACTTAATGCTCGTCAAGCTCGTTGGGCGTTGTTTTTCGCTCGTTTCGAGTTTGTGATTTCTTACCGTCCGGGTAGCAAGAACACCAAGCCTGATGCCTTATCCCGTCTTTTTAGTTCTTCTGTGGCTTCTACTGATCCCGAGGGATTCTTCCTTATGGGCGTGTTGTCGGGTTGACAGTCTGGGGAATTGAAAGACAGGTTAAGCAAGCACTCACGCACACTGCGTCGCCGCGCGCTTGTCCTAGTAACCTTCTTTTCGTTCCTGTTTCTACTCGTCTGGCTGTTCTTCAGTGGGCTCACTCTGCCAAGTTAGCTGGTCATCCCGGTGTTCGAGGCACTCTTGCTTCTATTCGCCAGCGCTTTTGGTGGCCGACTCAGGAGCGTGACACGCGCCGTTTCGTGGCTGCTTGTTCGGACTGCGCGCAGACTAAGTCAGGTAACTCTCCTCCTGCCGGTCGTCTCAGACCGCTTCCCATTCCTTCTCGACCATGGTCTCACATCGCCCTAGACTTCATTACCGGTCTGCCTTTGTCTGCGGGGAAGAGTGTGATTCTTACGGTTGTCGATAGGTTCTCTAAGGAGGCACATTTCATTCCCATCGCTAAACTTCCTTCCGCTAAGGAGAAGGCACAAATCATCATCGAGAATGTGTTCAGAATTCATGGCCTCCCGTTAGACGCCGTTTCAGACAGATTCCCGCAATTCACGTCACAGTTTTGGAGGGAGTTCTGTCGTTTGATTGGTGCGTCCGTCAGTCTCTCTTCCGGGTTTCATCCCCAGTCTAACGGTCAAGCAGAGAGGGCCAATCAGACGATTGGTCGCATACTACGCAGCCTTTCTTTCAGAAACCCTGCGTCTTGGGCAGAACAGCTCCCCTGGGCAGAATACGCTCACAACTCGCTTCCTTCGTCTGCTACCGGGTTATCTCCGTTTCAGAGTAGTCTGGGTTACCAGCCTCCTCTGTTCTCATCCCAGCTTGCCGAGTCCAGCGTTCCCTCCGCTCAAGCGTTTGTCCAACGTTGTGAGCGCACCTGGAGGAGGGTGAGGTCTGCACTTTGCCGTTACAGGGCACAGACTGTGAGAGCCGCCAATAAACGTAGGATTAAGAGTCCAAGGTATTGTTGCGGCCAGAGAGTGTGGCTTTCCACTCGCAACCTTCCTCTTACGACAGCTTCTCGTAAGTTGACTCCGCGGTTCATTGGTCCGTTCCGTGTCTCCCAGGTCGTCAATCCTGTCGCTGTGCGACTGCTTCTTCCGCGACATCTTCGTCGCGTCCATCCTGTCTTCCATGTCTCCTGTGTCAAGCCCTTTCTTCGCACCCCCGTTCGTCTTCCCTCCCCCCCTCCCGTCCTTGTAGAGAGCGCACCTATTTACAAGGTACGTAGGATCATGGACATGCGTTCTCGGGGACGGGGTCACCAATACTTAGTGGATTGGGAGGGTTACGGTCCTGAGGAGAGGAGTTGGGTTCCATCTCGGGACGTGCTGGACCGTTCACTGATTGATGATTTCCTCCGTTGCCGCCAGGATTCCTCCTCGAGTGCGCCAGGAGGCGCTCGGTGAGTGGGGGGGTACTGTCATGTTTTGTCTTATATTGTCTTGTCATTTTGCTTTTCCTTCTGTTCGTTTTCCCCCTGCTGGTCTTTTTAGGTTCGTTCCCTTTTTCTCTCTCCCTCCCTCTCTCTCTTCTCTCTATCGTTCCGTTCCTGCTCCCAGCTGTTCCTATTCCCCTAATCAATCATTTAGTCTTTCCACACCTGTTCCCTATCTTTTCCCCTGATTAGAGTCCCTATTTCTCCCCTTGTTTTCCGTTTCTGTCCTGTCGGATCCTTGTATATTGTTCACCGTGCTGTGTCTTTGTATCGCCCTGTCGTGTCGTGTTTCCCTCAGATGCTGCGTGGTGAGCAGGTGTCTGAGTCTGCTACGGTCAAGTGCCTTCCCGAGGCAACCTACAGTTTATGATCGAGTCTCCAGTCTGTTCTCGTCATTACGAGTGGAATTGTTTTTTATGCTTTATTTACCGCTCCGATTTGTCTAGGAGTATTGCATATTTCCTTTACTGGATTAAAGACTCTGTTTTCGCCAAGTCGCTTTTGGGTCCTCATTCACCTGCATAACAATAACATGCAAAACAGGCAAGCCCCCACCAAAAAAAATTCAAATAATGTGGGGCTCAAAAATTGATTGGTCGCCACTGTACATATTCCAGACTCCGACATTGCTCGTTGTAATATTTTTACATTTCTTTATTCCTTTCTTTATATTTTGGGGGATTTGTGTGTATTGCTTTGTATTGTATGGTAGCCTATTACTCCACTGTTGGAGATAGGAACATAAGCATTTCGCTACACCCAAAATAACATATGCAAAGTATGTGTACATGATCAATAACACTTGATTTGATTTGATATAGCACTCTACAGGAAATATCTTGATTGTTTGTCCAGAAAACCAGGTTCCAGTATACTCACTAGAATATATAACAGGTGAGTTTGAACAAACACCTGCGTCATAGGATGCATTGGATACCAAAATAGCTTAAAATGTAAAAGCCAAATATCTTACTATCTAAATTCTGGTGGACACTTTGTAAAATATACAACAAGTACATATTTTCAAAAAAGCATAATTTATTCAGAACAAATTATATCATGATGAAGTTAATAAATCAGACACTTTTAAAGAAATTGATCATGAACAGTAACACAGAAGTTGCAAATTATATGCAAGATCCTCTCTTGGTAGAGTCAGCCCACTGGGTGCAAACTGGTTGAATCAACATTCTTTCCACGTCATTTTTTTTTGTGAATGGGTGAATCTTACATTTAGCAACATGATCTTACTGGGATACTGACTCAAAATATACATTTGATTTGTCTAGCCAAAACTCTTGACCTGATGCATGTTTTGGCACATAAAGCTGGCCTTGGAAAGATTTAAACGTGTAAAGTCCGCAGCCTGCTGATCATCATTAGAATAATGTAGGTTATTTACAGGTATGTCGGTCAGTTAACACTCCACCTACTGATCACATTGTTTGCTTCAGCAGTTAGCTTCTCACCCACATAATCGCCTGCTAATAGTCGGAATTTGGCACCTCCATTATAGGGCAAGCCAAGAGTGCAAGTCTGGATTGGATGGCGATTTATTTCACACTGGAAGCAAACATTGAGTAAACTAAAATATTTAATGTATTCCTTTGTAATTAAAATATAGTCTTGAATTTGTCAGTCAGTCAGCAGAGTGTTAAAGTGACAGTACAAAAGTGCAGACTGCACCCTGGTGTTGAGGTTGGGTTTTATGGACACAATTGATAGTTTTTCCCTGTACAGTGCTATATTTGTACCATATTTGTTGGGTGTCCAGAAGCTCCACGCTAACATTTTGTTCAAACTCACTCCTGACTCACTACTGTTTTGTAGGCTACGTACTCTTGTGAATAGGCTGGACCCTGGTTTTATGGACAAACCGATTATCTACTGTGCAATATCTGTCCAATACGAAAAAACTGTTACATTTATTGGCCAAACTTTAAGGGCCTCAAAATGAGCAGCAACGCTATTCTGGGTGTAAACTCTGGATTTGGAGTGCTCATTGGATTTAAGATGTGCTCATTGGATTTAAGATGATTGGCAACAATAACCAATGTTCTATAATTGTCGCCATAGTTATTAATTGAGAAAGTACACAGGACGGGACTCTTATTCTGAAGGACTCCTAAAATCTGTAACCCGGAAATAGTCAGTTATTCTTGCCTGCTTCACAGCGGTGTCAGTAAGAGATGACCCATAGTGAACAGCGAGAAACTACGACGTATCCTAGCTCAAGCATAGGAACCGAAACATTTCATACAACGACTGGTGAGTTTATGCATATATATTCCATACATTAAAACAGAGGCGTGACACGTCTTGCGATCGATAAACTGCGTGCATTCGATCAGTGAGTGGGCTAATAATGCCAGGTTCTAAAGCCAAACCATGATAAACTGCTGGTGCCTGGAAGGGGTGATCCATCCAGGATTATACCGAGGGACGTCATTGTTACACCTGTCATGCTGAATATCAATAGCATATGTATCAGTATGATTATAATGGTAGATTTTTTTCTGTATTCAGCCATGGATAATTGTCATTGTCCACTGCGCAACCTTGGCTACTACTAACGTCGACTGTGAGGCAGGTTTTTAGAGATTAGTGGCTTGCTTTGCCTATGGCTAAATTCAGCTTGTAAAACAAAATTGCCTAACTTTCTTATGGGCCATAATTCTAGGCTTCTTCTTCGTGTTTATTATACATTTTGTTTAATTTGCAGGGTTTGAAATGTATATTAATAATCTCAATGTGTCGTCATTTCAAACGAGGCAGAGCCAAAGACTTGGGGGCATTCTGTCATCTGAGAAAGTGCTCCTCTGAATTGTCTGTCTACAGCAGCCAATAGTGGATTTACGGGTGATTTATTTTTTCTTCTTCATTAGCCTGGCTGAGAGAATGGGAGGAGGAAGAAGGAAAAAGCCAGTGAAACCTTGCCCGGATCTAAAGTTGACCATCGCATAGATCCTTGTTTGCTTTTTCCCTCATGAGAATATGCGTCTAAAAAGTTGATGACAGAGGTGGCCTCCCAGTGACCGCGTCACATGGCAGAGGGAGGGTACCTCTGCAGGCACCACGTCACGACTGATCTCGAGCCACCGCGCTGCCAAAATGCTAATAAACAATTATTTAGAATATCTGATAGCTAAGTATTTTTTTACCTGTGGATTTTTGTGTTATATGAAAGCAACCTAGAAGATCTGGAACGAAGCCATTTGGACTTCTAAAGCCAGAAACAACTTCAAAAAGCCAGGCATTTTTGACAGCTGTCATCGCAGTTCGTTTCATTATCAGGATACAACTGTTGATAAGACTGAGGCGGATGTAAGTGTGGCAATGTCTGCTTGCTGTAATGCGGATCCGAGAAATTACCAATATCATGCAGGTTTGCTTGTCATGTAAAGTGGGAGGTTGATATTAAATGACTTTCTAGCGCAGCAGTTGCCACATACTCTCAGTTCGATAATCAGTCCGAAAATGCGGTGTGTGTGTGAGAGCCTATTGCTCCATGCCATGGGATTGCTTTCTACTCCAACCTGAACTAAATGTGCTCATGCTGCTCTCTGTTTTGTTTTTGTTTCTCTGAACTTCCTGTAAGAACTTGCTGAGGAATTGTGAAGGGAAAAAATAGTAGCCTACTGCTATTCTACTTGGGTTAGATTTTCAGCATGTGGTGAGCGTTCCACCTTTTCTAATTCTATAGGAGGATAATAGGCATAACACTGAGTGTACAAAACATTAAGAACACCTGCTCTTTTTCCATGACACAGACTGACCAGGTAAAAGCTATGATCCCTTATTGATGTCACTTGTTAAATCCACTTCAATCAGTGTAAACAAAGGGAAGGAGACCGGTTAAAGAAGGGTTTTTAAGCCTTGAGGCAATCTTTTCAACCTCTTTCTTTAACCACCAGATGACAGAAAGTGAAAGAATTTAACAGTATGTCAGTGGAAGGGAGAACAGTAGCAGGTGACCCAACTGTGGTTTGTGACTGCTATGTATCCAATTCAATTTGGTAACAGAATTTTAAGTTTAATTCATAAACAAGTTGATATCAGTAAAAACACTAATTTAATTGATAGGTATACATTTACATGTTACTTCTGTGAATTTTCATTTTCCTCATGAGGGCGAGAACTATGAAAATATCTTGAAGAAATGTGTGATTTTGGTAACAGTACTTCAAGGCAATGTTTCCCAAATTTACAGAAGGCGTATTTAAACAAAAAAAATCCTAAACTGAACATAAGTGTTGATAGTAGTTGGCAGCAATGTTCCCTCTAAATTGCGTGCATAGCCAAACATTTCTGTAAAAACCCAACAATAAAGCTTTGTTCCAAAAATGTTGTATTAGTTTTGGGCTGTTTTGTGGAAGGTGCACCCGATTCTGCTGCCCTGCGAACTGTTCCAATTTTGAAACATTTCATGTGACTGTAGGTCCAAATTCTACCTTCACGAGGGCCAATCAAGTGCACGGTAGGCCTACCGCTGGCCAGTCGGATGGCTCAGATTACCGTGTCTGCAGTAACGTAGCAAGCACAAGAAATCTACAGCAAAGTTGATACTGTGAGATTTCAAAACATGTAAAACCATGACTACAGGGAGACTGTCAAGGAATACAGCAAAAAGCTGCTGTTTTATGAGTGAGTTCATGTCCATTGCCACTCAGCGCTACAACAAGCAGTGCAGCAGTAATGAATGAGTAGGCAAGTGTATCTATAGGCTTGCGTTGTTATTATTAGCGACTTGGGTCTTTTTTTATATCATGGAATATTTCACTTTCTCTGTTCACGGGAGTAACAACATGAATTTGTGCTTGAGGCAGATATAATGCGGTGCGACTCAAGTTTCGCCATCCGCTGGAAGACGGTGTCCCTTTTTGGTCAGTGTCAGAGGAGGAAAGTCAGAGCGGAGGGATGTTGAGTGACGGACCCTCAGTCTGCTGCTCTCTCCCTCCGCTGAGACTGACCATCAGATGCAGGCACCATCAGCCCAGTAAAATAGAAAGCAAATTATTTAAATGTATGCTCACTCAGGGGTGCTTCATAAGTAATACAACAACGGATCTATTACTGGTGTTCATATAGCCTATCTCAAAACAATTTATATAATACAAAAGTTTACTATAGTTTACTGCACAAATCTCATTGCTACAGTACTGTTTTTAATTGGTTGATGTTGCTTAGGTTTACATTTTAAGTCATGTCAACAACAAAAGATCTGAGTGGCAGATCTCAGCTTGCATTTTGACTCCAAGGGATCTTGGTTGGTGACCACTGTTCTAGAGTTTTCCCTGTTAACACTATCAACTTTTCCCTTTACTGTGCCAATTGTGATTGCATCAACACAATATTAACCACTGTCAATGTAACATACTGACACAAAACAAACTTGTTTTAGGCCAAACGCATTGGAGTAGGATTCTATTGCATTGACATGCTTGACTCAGCCGTACTCTACACAGACCGGAGTGGCATAAACAATCAGAGCTGCAGGAGGCCTATATGCAAATAGATCATTGCCATATATGGATCTGTGCCATTTACTTTTAACTGGACTGTGTTTACAGCATGAGCGGTTGTGAGTAGATGCGCTTGTTTTGAGATCAAAGCGAGAGCTGCATGTAGGCATGGGTACATTTTGTTCTTCTCCTTTGCTAGTTTGTTAGTTATTAGTCAGTTATAGATAATTTGTAGTCAGCAATAGGGGAGTGATTGCTTCCAACAAGTGCACAAAATGTGTACATTTTCTAGACATCTTTGAAAAGCTAGTCAGGTAAAGAGATTCTTTTTTTGAAACGTGCAGTGTTGTATTTTGTGGCGTTCAAAGTAGGCCTGCAATCCATGAGACTTTCCATGAGACTTTCAAAAACAAACACGCAGGGCTTGACATTAACCTGTTTATCCACTTGACCTTCAGACAATGAGACTGAAAATATTGTGTTTGATGCAAGAAATCACTTTACAAAATAAAATGTATTATTGCTCAATCTATTTCATGCTGATAAAAAAAGAAAGAATCCATGGGCCTAATGGATATGCTCAAACTCGCACACGTTTGATTGCCCCTATAAGTGTATCTGTAGTTCTTACATCCATTTTTGGGATTTACAAATTATGATTATTTACAAAGATATTATTATACGTAATAGAAAGGAATAGGTTATAAGAAGCCAAATCTAACCATCCCATAAAGTAAAATGTAACATCCATGTATGGCCATTAATGTAAACCTTAATATTGGTTAATCCTGCAGTAGATGTTGTTCAATTGGTAACATACATTTTGTCTTCTTCTAATGCATCTTAAGGGGAAAGTAATCTAAAAGTAACAATGTAATCAGATTACTTTACTGAGTTTTGGTAATTCAAAGGTTACGTTACTGATTGCAATTTTGGACAGGTAACTGGAACGGATTACATGTACAAAGTAACCTACCCAAGCCAGGTGTTTTGATGTATTTATAATGCCTTTTTTAAAAGTGTCAATCAGCAGTTCAAAATAATAACTGTGGTCCCCGCCCCTGTTTCTATAAAAATTTGAGGGATTGGGCAGGGGAAATGTAACTACCTTAAATACTAAATGTATCTACCTCAAATACTTCATACCCCTGCACATTGATGTGGTACTCGTGCTCGCTGTGTATAGTGCCTTCGGAAATGTATTCAGACCTCTTGACTTTTTCCACATTTTGTTACGTTATAGCCTTATTCTAAAATGGATTAAATAAAAACATTTCCTCAGATCACACTCCATAATGACAAAGTGAAAACAGGTTTTAAAAAAAACAGATACCTTATGTAAATAAGTATTCAGACCCTTTCCTATGAGACTCGAAATTGAGCTCAGGCGAATCCTGTTTCCATTGATCATCCTTGAGATGTTGCTACAACTTGATTGGAGCCCACCTGTGGTAAATTCAATTGATTGGACATGATTTGGAAAGGCACACACCTGTCTTAAAAGGCCCCACAGTTGACAGTGCATTGGTTTTTACCAAGCCATAAGTTTGAAGGAATTTTCCGTAGACAGAGACAGGATTGTGTCGAGGCACAGATCTGGGGAAGGGTACCAAAAAATGTCTGCAGCATTGAAGGTCCCCAAGAACACAGTGGCCTCCATCATTCTTAAATGGAAGAAGTTTGGAACCACCAAGACTCTACCTAGAGCTGGCCGCCAGGCCAAACAGAGCAATCGGTGGAGAAGGGCATTGGTCTGGGAGGTGACCAAGAACCCGATGGTCACTCTGACAGCGCTTTAGTGTTTCTCTGTGGAGATGGGAGAACCTTCCAGGAGGACAACCATATTTGCAGCACTCATCATGCTGTGGGGATGTTTTTCAGCAGCACGGACTGGGAGACTAGTTAGGATCGAGGGAAAGATGAACGGAGCAAAATACAGAGATCCTTGATGAAAACCTGTTCCAGAGCGCTCAGGACCTCAGGCTGGGGCGAAGGATCACCTTTCAACAGGACAACAACCCTAAGCACACAGCCAAGACAACGCAGGAGTGGCTTCGGGACAAGTCTCTGAATGTCCTTGAGTGGCCCAGCCCGAGCCTGGACTTGAACCCGATCAAACATCTCTGGAGGGATCTGAAAATAGTTGTGCACTGACGGATCTGCAGAGAAGAATGGGAGAAACTCTCCAAATACAGGTGTGCCAAGCTGGAAGCGTCATACCCAAGAAGACTCAAGTCTGTAAGGTGCTTCAACAAAGTACTGAGTAAAGGGTTGTCACGCCTTGGTCATTGTATCTTGTGTTTTGTTAATTGTTTGGGTAGGCCAGGGTGTGACATGGGTTTATATGTTGTATTTCGTATTGGGGTTTGTATTAATTGGGAGTGTGTATTAGTAGGGGTGTGTCTAGTTAGGCTTGGCTGCCTGAGGCGATTCCTAATTGGAGTCAGCTGATTCTAGTTGTCTCGGATTGGGAACCGTATTTAGGTAGCTTGAGTGCGCGTTGTATTTCGTGGGCGATTGTACCTGTCTTTGTGTTAGTCACCAGATAGGCTGTATTAGTTTCACTCGTTTGTTGTTTTCGTATTTTCAGTTATTTCATGTACCGCTATTTTCTTCATTAAAAGTCATGAGTAACCTACACGCTGCATTTCGGTCTGACTCTCTTCAAACAGCAGACGAATATCATTACAAGGGTCTGAATAAATTTGCAAACATTTCTAAAAATATTTTTTTGCTTTGTCATTATGCAGTATTGTGTGTAGATTGATTGAGGGGGAAAAATATTTAATATATTTTAGAATAAGGCTGTAATGTAACAAAATGTGGAAAAGGTTAAGGGGTCCGTATACTTTCCAAATCCACTGTATAGCTTAATTTGTATGTATTTTATTCCTCTTTAAATCAGCATCATTGGGAAGGGCTCATAAGCAAGCATTTCATGGTAAAGTCTACACCTGTTGTCTTCACTGCATGTGACAAATAAATGTAATGTGCAAAACAAACTTATATTTTGGGTTCTGATGGAGTAAAACAGTTGATCTAAGCTCATTAGGCATTTATGTTATATTCTTTTAGAATCAATGGGTTCATATCGTTCATTTATTAGTTCAAAAATGTATGTAGCAACTGCATTTTGGCCCTTTAAGACTTTTTCTGGGAGATGTCTTCTAAGACACAATTTTTCCATCTGTTTGACAAGAAATCGAAGCCTTTGCTCATTCCTAATTTTTTTGATGGAAAATGGTGGAAAAAATGTATATATGCCTTAAGTTTTCATTTGACTCCCTATTTGACATGTTCCTACGAACTTCACACGTTGGTGCTTATGGGCCCTTTTACCAGTTACAAAAACGGACTTCTTCAAGAGCAAAAATATTATTGTTGGTGTAACGGCGTTCGTCTGTTGAAAGAGAGTCGGACCAAAATGCGGCGTGGTGTTTACTCATGTTCTTTAATGAAATAATGACCGATTACATGAAATAACTAAATATACAAAACAACAAACGAAACGCGAAAACCTATACAGCCTATCTGGTGACAACAAACACAGAGACAGGAACAATCACCCACAAAACACACAGTGAAACCCAGGCTACCTAAATATTTTTCCCAATCAGAGACAACCAGAATCACCTGACTCTGATTGAGAACCGCCTCAGGCAGCCATAGCCTATGCTAGACACCCCTACTCAGCCGCAATCCCAATGCCTACTAAAACCCCAATACAAAACACAACAAAATAAACCCATGTCACACCCTGGCCTGACCAACTAAATATATAAACACAAAATACTAAGACCAGGGCGTGACAGTTGGAAACTCTCCACATGTTGATGTCGTTTTTGAAAGGCCTTTTTCATCATGCGTGTTTGGTACCTGCTGACATTTTATGTTTTCAGAATTTAAAAAAATCTTATCGAGGATCGATACAGATAGTTTTCAGCATAAGGACTAATAACCGTTGTAAAATGCAGTCCACCTGCTGTTCTGCTGTCCCTTCAACATTTGAAATGTGCCTTAACCACATTCCATCAGCACCTCACCCTATATACTATAAACAATGTTCAGAAGGAGAGTGCATGGAAATGAACGCTTAGGTCAGTGGGTGGAGAGACAACACCGACAACTCCTGTCAGGCAGATATTTAACCATGCTCATGATTCTCTCAAACAGAATTTCTGTTAACCCAGAAGCCTGTTACAAGTGCTTATAGAACAGCCACTCATTACTATGTTATAAAACATCTCCAGGAGAAGATTAATCGGAATGGCCGATTTAATTAGAGCCGATTTCAAGTTTTCATAACAATCAGAAATGGGTATTTTTGGGGCAGATTTCCGATTATTATTATTTTTTTATACCTTTTATTTAACTAGGCAAGTCAGTTAAGAACAAATTCTTATTTTCAATGACTGCCTAGGAACTGTGGGTTAACTGTCTTGTTCAGGGTCAGAATGACAGATTTTCACCTTGTCAGCTCAGGGGTTTCAATCTTGCAACCGCATAGTTAACTAGTCCAATGCTCTAACCATTGCACTACACGAGTAGCCTGCCTGTTACTCGCATGCAGTAGAAGCCGAGGTAAATTGCTAGCTAGCATTAAACTTATCTTATAAAAAACAACAATCAATCATAATCACCAGTTATAACTACTAATCCAGTTTAGCAGGCAATATTAACCAGATGAAATTGTGTAATTTCTCTTGCGTTCATTGCACGCAGAGTCAGGGTATATGCAACAGTTTGGGCTGCCTGGCTCATTGCGAACTAATTTTCCAGAATTTTACGTAATTATTACATACATTGAAGGTTGTGCAATGTAACAAGAATATTTAGACTTAGGGATGCCACCCATTAGATAAAATACCGAACGGTTCCGTATTTCACTGAAATAATAAACATTTTGTTTTCAAAATGATAGTTTCCGGATTCGATCATATTAATGACCAAAGGCTCGTATTTCTGTGTGTTATTATATTATAATTAAGTCTAATTTGATAGAGCAGTCTTTTCAGCGGCTTTTGTGGAGCGATGGGTAATAATGCTTCGAGTGTGGCTGTTGTCAATGTGTTCCTGGTTCGAGCCCAGGTAGGAGCGAGGAGAGGGACGGAAGCTATACTGTTACACTGGCAATACTATAGTGCCTATAAGAACATCCAATAGTCAAAGGTATATGAAATACAAATGGTATAGAGAGAAATAGTCCTATAAATACTATATTAACTACAACCTAAAACCTCTTACCTTGGAATACTGAAGACTCATGTTAAAACGAACCGCCAACTTTCATATGTTCTCATGTTCTGAGCAAGGAACTTAAACGTTAGCTTTTTTACATGGCACACATTTTTACATGGCACACTTTGTTTTTTTATTATTTAAACCAAATTGAACATGTTTAATTATTTATTTGAGGCTAAATTGATTTTATTGATGTTTTATATTAAGTTAAAATAAGTGTTCATTCAGTATTGTTGTAAATGTCATTATTACAAATTAAAAATCGTCCGATTTAATCAGTATCTGCCTTTTTGGTCCTCCAATAATCGGTATCGGTATCGGCGTTGAAAATTCATAATCGGCTGACCTCTACTTTCTTCCCCCTCTTCTCCTCCCCCAGGTTGCTCTCTCATCTGCCAGGGCAGTAGGGGGTCAGAGGGAGTGTCATGTTGAAGCTGCTCTTCCACATAGTGCTGGTGTTGACCTGTCTTCACCCTTCACCTCACCTCTCTCCCCACATAAGCTAACTCCAGCTGCTCTCAGTCTCCACCCTCTTCCACCAATTGGCCAGGAGAAAGGTAAATATACTGTACTGTAAAAGATTGTGACCTTAACGCACGCAATTGTATTTGATCACCTGTCTGACTCTTTTTAATGTCCTGAAATGATACAATGTGTCCATTTGCCTTAGCTCTGATTTACAGAAGAGATTGGGCTATTGCCTGGGGTAAGTGAACTGAATAGTCACGCAAGTTGAGCCTGCTCTAAGATTGCTTCATTGGGCAGGTGATTATCTTTTTAAAGAAGTGAAAACCACCAAACTGCAAAGTAGCCTAAAACTGATCTTTCTGGTTCCGCCCCATTTGTTTAAGTGAAAGACAGACAATTTATGGCAGTCAGAGCCTTTACAGAAAACAATCAAAATACAAAGACTTTCAGTACTGATCTTTCTGATTCCTCCCCTATGTGTAGGTGAAAGGCAGGCAGTATATGGTTCCTCTGTGTGTAAATAGCTCATTTACATTTTTGCAGAAGTGATCATCATTGTCTATCAGACTTTTTTTTTTTAATTGACTTTTTACCACTTTTCTTCCAAATTTCGTGTTCTCCAATTGGTAGTTACAGTCTTGTCTCATCGCTGCAACTCCCGTACAGACTTGGGAGAGGCGAAGGTTGAGAGTAGTGCATACTCCGAAACACAACCCAGCCAAGCCACACTGCTTCTTGACACAATGCCTGCTTAACCTGGAAGCCAGCCGCACCAATGTGTTGGTGGAAACACCGTACACCTGACGACCGTGTCAGCGTGCACTGCGCCCGGCCTGCCTGCCACAGGAGTCGCTAGTGTGCTGTGGGACAAGGACATCCCTGCCGGCCAAACCCTTCCCTAACCACGACAATGCTGGGCCAATTGTGCGCCGCCCCATGTGTCTCCTGGTCACGGCCGGCTGCAACAGAGCCTGGTCTTGAACCCAGAATCTCTAGTGGCACAGCTAGCACTACGATGCAGTGCCTTAGACCACTTTACCACTCGGGAGGCCTCCTTTCAGACTTTAAATGTCAATCTCTGCTTAGTGCCTGGTTCGTGCCGGTGTTGAATTACATCAAGGTGGTGTAATGTTGTAGCCTGGAAATCCAGACTGAAGCATACTACGCTTCACTATTGTTTTACTATTGAGAGGAATTTGGTCTGGATTTCCAGGCTAGTAATGTTGTACAATTCTGACAACTGTTTCTGTTCTGTCCAGGTCCTCGGTCCTTATGGAAAATGTCCTATGCATATCAGAACCTGTTCAGCTGGAGTCGACCTCGATTGACACAGCCACATCTCCTCTTCCTATCACTGAGCTTCTTGTGCCGCTTAGTTGCTCCCGCAGGTAAAACGCACCAATACATTTCTCTGGAATTATTTGCGATGTCACGATTGTCCAGGATGTTAGAATGAATGAGATCTATTCATTGAGTTGATTATTTTGTTATACTTACCATAGGCTTTATGGAATCTGAGACATTGCAACATAAATACCAGTGTCTAACAATAGATGCTTGTCTTTATTACATAGTTTGTGTCATAAGTCATAGTTTGGGTCCGCATGCTCCTCAGCCGAAACAGTTCGGTAGAGTTTGTGCATACATTATGAGGACATTTTTGTGACGTTTTTGTACGTTTTGAACATCGGTGAGGGTTATTTTAGCTGTTCGGGGGAACACCTTTTTGGGAGGGATGCAAGTCGAAGTTCAAATCCGAAGACTTACGCCCCTTCGTCGGTGTTTGGTCAACAGTAGGAATTCTTCAATAAAGTTTTTGTTGTTGTTGAACAAGAGACGACTCGTTGGCATGCACATTTATTTATTGAAAAATACTTAGTTAAATGTAAAATTGTGTGACTAACATGCTGACTAGACCGGGCACGAGCGTGCGTCCGCGCATGTTGATTTTGTCCATCCACACCAGACCGATCAGGGCATGAATGTTGAAATATCAAAACGAACTCTGAACCAACTATATTCATTTGAGGACAGGTCGAAAGCATGAAACATTCATGACCATTTAGCTAGCTTGCTGTTTCTAGCTCATTTCTCCTGGGATATAAACATTGGGTTGTTATTTTATCTGAAATGCACAAGGTCCTCTACTCTGACAATTAATCCACAGATGAAAGGGGAAACCTAGTTAGTTTCAGTCTTCTTCAGACTTTATATGGCGGTTGGCAACCAACTTTAAGGTGCATTACCACCACCAGTTGGACTGGAGTGTGGACCTCAGTTCAGCTTTCGCTCACCAACGTGGGTATATGCTCCTATAAACCAATGAGATGGGAGAGGCGGGACTTGCAGCTTGTCCAATATAGAACCAAGTTTTATTTTAGTGCCTCGCTACGCAGACGTGTGTGAGCAGTTTGGATGAAATGATTGAATAACATGTACAGTTGAAGTCTGAAGTTTACATACACTTAGATTGGAGTCATTAAAATTCATTTTTCAACCACTCCACAAATTTCTTGTTAACGAACTATAGTTTTGGCAAGTCGGTTAGGACATCTACTTTGTGCATGACACAAGTCATTTTTCCAACAATTGTTCACAGACAAATTATTTCACTTATAATTCACTGTATCACAATTCCCGTGGGTCAGAAGTTTACATACACTAAGTTTGTAAAATTAGGTCATGGCTTTAGATGCTTCTGATAGGTGACATCATTTGAGTCAATTGGAGGTGTACCTGTGGATATATTTCAAGGCCTACCTTCAAACTCAGTGCCTCTTTGCTTGACATCATAGGAAAATCAAAAGAAATCAGCCGAGACCTCAGAAAAACAATTGTAGACCTCCACAAGTCGTGTTCATCCTTGGGAACAATTTCCAAATGCCTGACGGTACCATGTTCATCTGTACTAACAATAGTACGCAAGTATAAACACCATGGGACCACGCAGCCGTCATACCGCTCAGGAAGGAGACATGTTCTGTCTCCTAGAGATGAATGTACTTTGGTGCGAAAAGTGCAAATCAATCCCAGAACAACAGCAAAGGACCTTGTGGAGATGCTGGAGGAAACAGGTACAAAAGTATCTATATCCACAGTAAAAACGAGTCCTATGTCGACATAACCTGAATGGTTGCTTAGCAAGGAAAAAGCCACTGCTCCAAAACCGCCATAAAAAAGCCAGACTACGGTTTGCAACTGCACATGGGGACAAAGATTGTACTTTTTGGAGAACTGTTCTCTGGTCTGATGAAACAAAAATATAACTTTTTGGCCATAATGACCATATTTATGTTTGAAGGAAAAGAGGCTTGCAAGCCGACGAACACCATCCCAACCGTGACGCATGGGGTGGCAGCATCATGTTGTGGGAGTGCTTTGCTGCAGGAGGGACTGGTGCGCTTCACAAAATAGATGGCATCATGAGGAAGGAAAATGATGTGGATATATTAAAGCAACATCTTAAGACATCAGTCAGGAAGTTAAAGCTTGGTCGCAAATTGGTCATCCAAATGGACAATGACCCCAAGAATACTTCCAAAGTTGTGGCAAAAGGGCTTAAGGACAATGAAAGTCAAGGTATTGGAGTGTCCATCACAAAACCCTGACCTCAATCCTATAGCAACTTTGTGGGCAGAACTGAAAAGAGCGTGTGTGTGCAAGGAGGCCTACAAACCTGACTTAGTTACACCAGCTCTGTCAGGAGAAATGGGCCAAAATTCACCCAACTTATTGTGGGACGCTTGTGGAAGGCTACCCAAAATGTTTGACCCAAGTTAAACAATTTAAAGGCAATGCTACCAAATACACTCAATTAGTATGTAAACTTCAGACCCACTGGGAATGTGATGAAAGAAATAAAAGATGAAATCATTCTCTCACTTATTATTCTGACAATTCACATTCTTAAAATAAAGTGGTGATCCTAACTGACCTAAGACGGGGAATTTTTACTCGGATTAAATGTCAGGAATTGTGAAAAACTGAGTTTAAATGTATTTGGCTAAGGTGCATGTAAACTTCCGACTTCAACTGTATGTATAAATGTATTTTGCAACGCTCACGTACATAATGCAAGCGGTGAGGTCATCATGTAAGATCTCAGCAAAAATGTGTTGATGACAGATTGGTTGAGTTATCTTAAATTATTTCGGACTGTTATGAGGAATTATATACTGGCTATGGGGTCTCAAAATGGGCAAACGGTACAATTATGTTTTTTTTTTTTTTTTACATTTTCAAGCAAAGGTCTATTTAAGGGAGTATGCAAGCACACTTGTTTGGTTCGCCTAGCTGATTTCGGCTAGACACCAGTCGAACTGAAGCATACTGTGTGTTTATCGGGTTGTTAGTAATTGTTTGTACTGCCTGCTGGTTCTGAGGCGTGCGTGCATATTTCAGTGGAAGTTCCACTCCGAATGGCTGTTTTTACAGTGTGGGTGAGTGATGCCACAAGGCCTGGGGGGGAGGAAATGACTAAACGGAGACAAAAGGGCCCATTCTCTAAAAGAAAGCAGAAAGGCTCATTCGCTGCAAGCAGTTTTACAGGGAGTTCAAGTTACACCCACATCCCATAATATTCAGCTCTGGAGCGTCTGGAGCTATGGCAACAATGGCCATGGGAATAGGTGCGCTTTCAGTGAGTGTCTGAGTTGATGGTTGGTGCCATGTCTTGTCTAGAGACACATCAAATCATATGTATCTATAAAGCTCTTTTTAAATCTGCAGATGTCACAAAGTGCTTATACAGAAACCCAGCAATGCAGATGTACATTCGAAGCACGGTGGTTGAGGAAAACTCCTTAGAAAGGAAGGAACTTAGGAAGAAACATGGAGAGGAACCAGGCTTTGAGGGGTGGCCAGGGGGGGATTATTAGAGGACCTGGCCAATAAGGCCAGATCGTTCTTCAAACGTTCATAGATGACCAGCAGGGTCAAATAATGATCAGTGGTTGTGGAGGGTGCAACAGATCAGGAGTAAATGTCAGTTGGATTTTCGTAGCCGAGCATTCAGAGGTCGAGAGAGAGAGGTCGAGAGAGAGAGGTCGAGAGAGAGAGGTCGAGAGAGAGAGGTCGAGAGAGAGAGGTCGAGAGAGAGAGGTCGAGAGAGAGAGAGGTCGAGAGAGAGAGAGGTCGAGAGAGAGAGAGGTCGAGAGAGAGAGAGGTCGAGAGAGAGGTCGAGAGAGAGAGGTCGAGAGAGAGAGAGGTCGAGAGAGAGAGGTCGAGAGAGAGAGAGGTCGAGAGAGAGAGAGGTCGAGAGAGAGAGAGGTCGAGAGAGAGAGAGGTCGAGAGAGAGAGAGGTCGAGAGAGAGAGAGGTCGAGAGAGAGAGAGGTCGAGAGAGAGAGAGGTCGAGAGAGAGAGAGGTCGAGAGAGAGAGAGGTCGAGAGAGAGAGAGGTCGAGAGAGAGAGAGGGAGGTCGAGAGAGAGAGAGGGAGGTCGAGAGAGAGAGAGGGAGGTCGAGAGAGAGAGAGGGAGGTCGAGAGAGAGAGAGAGGGAGGTCGAGAGAGAGAGAGGGAGGTCGAGAGAGAGAGAGAGGGAGGTCGAGAGAGAGAGAGAGGGAGGTCGAGAGCGAGAGAGGGAGGTCGAGAGCGAGAGAGGGAGGTCGAGAGCGAGAGAGGGAGGTCGAGAGCGAGAGAGGGAGGTCGAGAGCGAGAGAGGGAGGTCGAGAGCGAGAGAGGGAGGTCGAGAGCGAGAGAGGGAGGTCGAGAGCGAGAGAGGGAGGTCGAGAGCGAGAGAGGGAGGTCGAGAGCGAGAGAGGGAGGTCGAGAGCGAGAGAGGGAGGTCGAGAGCGAGAGAGGGAGGTCGAGAGCGAGAGAGGGAGGTCGAGAGCGAGAGAGGGAGGTCGAGAGCGAGAGAGAGGTCGAGAGAGAGAGAGAGGTCGAGAGAGAGAGAGAGCGCCAAAGGAACTGAATAATATTAAGAAATGCTACAGAAGGAAGGAAAGTAGTGTGGAAACCCACCAAAAATCAATTAAGCAACAACAAATTCAATCCCTTTTAGACAACGTCCGGGACAACGTGGCAGTAGAAAACCTAAGCGGTATATTTGACCTCTCAGCTTCCCTATCAAATCTAAAAATGTCAAGCAGGCAACCTAAGAAAATGAACAACAATGGCAAATGGTTTGATGAATGCAAATGCCTAAGAAAGAAATTGAGAAACCTATCCAACCAAAAACAGACCCAGAACCTGAGCCCACACCTTCACCATGGTGAATCACTAAAACAATAGAGAAATGCACTACGGAAAATTCGGAACAGCACCTCCGAAATCAGCTCAATGTAACTGAATAATCCATAGACTCTAACCACTTCTAGGAAAATTGGAACACACTGAACAAACAGAGTTATCTATCCAAAATGGAGATATGGATAAACCACGACTCCAATCTTTTTGACCCAAGAACAAACAGCAAAAACATATACATGATCAAATACAAATCTTAGAATCAACTATTAAAGACTACCAGAACCCACTGGATTCTCCAATTACATTGAATGAACTATAGGACAAAATACAAACCCTCCAACTCAAAAAGGCCTGTGGTGGTGATGGTATCCTAAATTAAATGATCAAATATACAGACTACAAAATTCCAATTGGCTATACTTAAACTCTTTTAACATCATCCTCAGCTCTGGCATCTGATCGCCCCAATCCACAAAGTGGAGACAAATTTGACCCCAATAACTAGGGTGTGATATGCGTCAACAGTAACCTTGGGAAAATCCTCTGCATCATCATTAACAGCAGACTCCTACAGTTCCTCAGTGAAAAGAATGAAATCGTCAAATTGTCTTTTTACCAAATGACCATATGGCAGACCACGTATTTACCCTTTACACCCTAATTGACAAAGAAACCAATCTAAACAAAAGCAAGGTCTTCTTATGCTTTGTTGACTTCAAAAAAGCTTTTGACTCAATTTGGCATGAGGGTCTGCTATACAAATTGATGTCAGACATACGACATTATAAAATCCATGTACACAAACAACGTGTGTGTGTGTGTGTGTGTGTGTGTGTGTGTGTGTGTGTGTGTGTGTGTGTGTGTGTGTGTGTGTGTGTGTGTGTGTGTGTGTGTGTGTGTGTGTGTGTGTGTGTGTGTGTGTGTGTGTGTGTGTGTGTGTGTGTGTGTGTGTGTGTGTGTGTGTGTGGTGGTTAAAATTGGCAAAAACACACATTTCTTTCCACTGGGACGTGGGGTGAGACGGATGCAGCTTAAGCTACATCTTCTTTATCATATATATATCTAAACAAAAGCAAGGTCTTCTTATGCTTTGTTGACTTCAAAAAAGCTTTTGACTCAATTTGGCATAAGGGTCTGCTATACAAATTGATGTCAGACATACGACATTATAAAATCCATGTACACAAACAACGTGTGTGTGTGTGTGTGTGTGTGTGTGTGTGTGTGTGTGTGTGTGTGTGGTTAAAATTGGCAAAAACACACATTTCTTTCCACTGGGACGTGGGGTGAGACGGATGCAGCTTAAGCTACATCTTCTTTATCATATATATATATATATATATCAATGAATTGATGAGGGCACTAGAACAGTCTGCAGCACCCGGCCTCATCCTACTAGAATCTGAAGTCAATTGTTTACTGTTTGCTGATGATCTGGTGCTTCTGTCCCCAACCAAGGAGGGCCTACAGCAGCACCTAGACCTACTGCACAGATTCTGTCAGACCTGGGCCCTGACAGTAAATCTCAGTAAGACAAAAATAATGTTGTTCCAAAAAATGTCCAGTTGCCAGGACCACAAATACAAATTCCATCTAGATGCCGTTGCCCTAGAGCACACAAAAAAACTATACGTACCTCGGCCTAAACATCAGCGCCAAAGGTAACTTACACACAGCTGTGAATGATCTGACAGACAGGGCAAGAAGGGCCTTCTATGACATGAAAAATGAAATCAATTCAACATATTTGAATCAATTACAGAACACATTGCCCTTTATGGTTGTGGTCTGGGGTCTGCTCACCAACCAATAATTCACAAATGGGGGCAAACGGAGCATGCTAGAATGCTATTTGGCCCCAAACAGAGAGTAAACCTGACCACTGTGACTGATTCAAACTTAAGGAACGCTTTGACTATGTACAGACTCAGTGAGCATAGACTTGCTATTGAGAAAGGCCTTCGTAGGCAGACATGGCTCTCAGGAGAAGACCGGTTATGTGCACACTGTCCACAAAATGAGGTGGAAACTGTGCTGCACTTCCTAACCTCCTGCCAAGTGTATGACCATATTTGAGTTACATATTTCCCTCAGACTACACAGACACACACAGAATTTGAAAACAACAAAGCGATTTTGATGAAGTCCCTTATCTATTGGGGGAAATACCACAGTGTGCCATGACAGCAGCAAGATTTGTGACCTGCTGCCGCAAGAAAAGGGCAACCAGTGAATAACAAACACCATTGTAAATACAATCCATATTTTTGCTATTTATTTGCCCTTTTGTATTTTACCTATTTGCACATATGACATTTGACATTTATTTGATTATTTTGTAACTTCTGTGAGTGTTATATTTGCTGTAAAAAAGTTTATTTCACTTTCAATAAAGCCCTTAAATTGAGGTAGAGAGAGAGAGACAGATAGATGGGGGGGACACTGTGACCATGTCCGACAATACCCCCGGACAGGGCCAACCAGGCAGGATATAACCCCACCCACTTTGCCAAAGCACAGCCCCCACACAAGAAGTCGAGAGAGGTTGAGAGGGAGATAGACCGGTCGGGGGACACTGTGGCCCCATCCAACGATACCCTAGAAGGCCAGCATCCCAGAGTCGCCTAGTCACTGTTGACTTTGAGACTGGTGTTTTGCGGGTACTATTTAATGAAGCTGACAGTTGAGGACCTGTGAGGCATCTGTTTCTCAAACTAGACACTACAACGTACTTGTCCTCTTGCTCAGTTGTGCACCGGGGCCTCCCACTACTCTTTCTATTCTGGTTAGCGCCAATGTGCGCAGTTCTGTGAAGGGAGTAGTACACAGCGTTGTACAAGATCTTCAGTTTCTTGGCAATTTCTCGCAAGGAATAGCCTTAATTTCTCAGAACAGGAATAGACTGACGAGTTTCAGAAGAAAGATCTTTGTTTCTGGCCTTTTTGAGCCTGTAATCGAACCCAAAAATGCTGATGCTCCAGATACTCAACTAGTCTAAAGAATGACAATTTTATTGCTTCTTTAATCAGCGCAACAGTCTTCAGCTGTGCTAACATAATTGCAAAAGGGTTTTCTAATGATCAATTAGCCTTTTAAAATGATAAACTTGGATGAGCTAACACAACGTGCCATTGGAACACAGGAGTGGAGGTTGCTGATAATGGGCCGCTGTACGCCTAATGTAGATATTCCATTAAAGATCAATCGTTTCCAACTACAATAGTCATTTACAACATTAACCATGTCTACACTCTACTTCTGATCAATTTGATGTTATTTTAATGGACAAAAAGTTGCTTTTCTTTCGAAAACAAGGACATTTCTAAGTGACCCCAAACTTTTTCAAAATAATGTGGTGATTGACGGTGTCAAAGGCAGCACTTAGGTTTAGGACAGACGCAGAGCCTTGGTCTGACGTCATGAAAAGGTCATTTACCACTTTCACGAGTGCCGTCTCAGAACTATGATGCTGTCTAAAACCAGACTGGAGCGTTTCGAATACATTATTTGTCTTCAGGAAGGCAGTGAGTTGCCGTACAACAGCTTTTTAATTAAAAAAATATATATTGGAGAGGAATGGGAGATTCCTCGATATATAGGCCAATTTTAAAAAATAAAAATTATTTTATTTTTATTTTTTACATTTTCTGGGTCAAGGTTTTGGCTTTATCAAGAGAGGCTTCATTACTGCGACTTTTATTGAGTTTGGTACATATCTGGTGGATAGAGAGCCATTTATTATGTTCAACATAGGAGGCCCAAGTACAGGAAGCAGCTCTTTCAGTAGTTTAGTTGGAATAGGGTCCAGTATGCAGCTGGAAGGTTTAGAGGCTATGACTATTTTTGTGAATGTTTCGAGAGATACCGGATTAATAACCTTGAATGTCTCCATGTATCTTAGGTGCTGGCAGTTCTGTTTAGACTCAGGACAACTAAGTTTTGGAGAAAGACACAGATTCAAAGAGGAGTCCATAATTGGCTTTCTGATGGTCATGATCTTTCCGTCTAAGAAGTTCAGGAATCCATCACTGCGGTATGAAGGCCGTCCTCTGTTGGGGGATACTGCAATTTTGGATTGTTTGTATCCTCCTCAATCAGGTTGGAAAAGAAGGCTGATCGAGCAGCCGCAGGGGCACTTCGATATTGCATGGTCCTGTCTTTCCAAGCTAGTCAGAAGACTTCCGGTTTGGTGGAGCGCCATTTCCGTTCCAGTTTTCTGGAAGCTTGCTTCAGAGCTCGGATATTTTCTGTATACTGCCTTTTTGTTTATGTTCTTGAGCCCCTGGTGATAGGACTTTTGACCTTGGTGATAATGTAGCCTAATCTCTGTATGTTGTCAGGGAAAGGTCTCCTTTCCCTTTTACCACTGTGACTTGGTTGAGCATTTGAGCTTCATGCCTGTCTGGAGTGTTACTGTATGTTAAGAAATTGCGTTTGCAAGGCACATATGGCTATAGAAAGATAACATGGTGAGCTGAACGCTTGTTTCACGTTTAAAATGGTATTGTTAAAAAAAACGCAACATCCATGCCTTAAATCTGTGGGGCGCAAAACCAGTGTCACCTGCTTTTCTCATCTGCCTAGCACATTAGTGTCACTGATTGCTCTGACTGCATGCAACTGGCTTCCCAGCGCTAAGCAAGAAGGAACTAAAAGCAACACACTCAGGGGCCCATGTATCTGAAATTACCCATCCTTGACCCAGATGGCACTGATCACATCCTCTTATACACACACTGTATCAACTCTCTTTCCCTCTCCAGGTGTATCTGCTGAGATCTGCAGGGTGACGGGGGGAGTGTTGGGGATCCACTGGAGCAGCGTGGTCGATTTAGGCTGGCGCCCCCTGGCCGTGGGGAGGGGCAGCGCCAGCTGCTGGGACTCCTGCTGCCTTCAGCCAGCCTGCAGTGCCGTCTGGAGCCTGGGGGGGCACTGTGTGCTGCTGAACTGCTCCAACAGAGGAGTCTGTGAAGTCACATCTCTCCCCCAGCCCCACACTGAGTCCCTGGGGTTCCTACAGCTATTTTCAAAGGGCACCACCACAGCTCAGAGGAGAAGGCTCAGGCGGGCACAAACAGGAAAGGGAAGTGAGGCCGTAAGCCAGAAACATGGGTCGGACCACAAACGTTCTAGCACTGTGAGTCAATGGAAAGTTACTGTTCTGTAGTTGAGTCATAAATGGCGGTTTACCTCCGTTCTTCCTTCCAGGATCACTGGGACAGAGTAGATGAATGCACATACTAAATACCTTCATATACATTTCTACATGCATATGACAACCTTATTTCCCTGACTTGTGTGTTGTTGAATATCATGCAATCTCTTAACTGCAGGGGTTGACGTCGTGAAGGCTATTGAAGCCTGTACAATGTAGCCAATGCCTTTAGTCCTCTTTCCATTCTCATCTGAAGTACATCCATGTCTTGGCAGGGAGTTTCCAAGGATGAAGAGCTTCCGGCTCCAACAGTCGGCGGCACCAGCGGAGTAGCTTTCCCTCAAACATCTAAGAATAACAGCCAGCTAACTGATGGAAGTGGAGAAGCGCCATCACCCTCACAGCAGAACTCTAAATCGGAGGACACCATAGGCCCAGCATCTTCCAACAGCAGCTCTGTGCTTCCCGCTAATGCTCCTACAATCACTACATCACCAACCCAGGCTGGTAAGGCAGTGGACACGGAAATCTTGACTTAGTATTCCTCAAAACTCACCCTCGGCAACTTTTGGGTTAATAACATACTAGTCACAAAATGTATGTGTTGTGAGGTATGTATTCACGGCAGGTAAAGCATTTGCTCTAAACATCTACTCCAGCTCAAAAACGGGCACCTGCTGCAGATTTCTGTCTACTTTGAATGAACTGCTGTTTCAGTTGCTCCGTCCTCCAGTTTAGTCCATGTCGTGCCTCTGGTTTCCATGACAGTCCGGGAATTGGTGGTGTCGGCAGGCGAGAGTGTGGAGGTCACGCTACCGCGCAACGAGGTGGAACTCAACGCCTTTGTGGTGCCAGCGCCCCAGCCAGGTGCGACTACTCAACCTCCCTGCCTTATTACTTTGTTATACTGTATCATACACCTGTATTATACGCACCCTCTGTAGTCCATGTGTCACCCCTAATTCTACATACGCTTATCTGTTGAAGTTGGCATGACGATGACAAAGGGGAGAGCTACTGCAGAAAACAGCCTGGTACTAAGGCCAGCTCTGTATCCCTGCATTGTCATTCCTCGGCTTTGACTCGCCCCTCTCTCTTTCTCACTTCTCGAAAGGGACCGACTATGCATTTGACTGGCTCTTGAGGACTCACCCCAAAGACTACAGTGGAGAGATGGAGGGGAAACACAGCGAGACGCTCAAACTCAGCAAGGTGCAGCTCCTTGAATTAGTTCAACCGTTCTCTCTCTCTCTCTCTCTCTCTCTCTCTCTCTCTCTCTCTCTCTGTCTCTCTGTGTCTCTCTGTGTGTGTGTGTTCAAACTGAAATTGAATTTGTGACTAGAGCCATTTATACAGTACTGTAATACAATGAGAAACAATTCCTATAGTATTCGCTCTAATTCAAACTTTCTCTGGCTCTTGTTCCTGTGTTCAGCTGACGGTGGGACTGTATGAGTTTGAGGTGACCGTGGACGGTGACGGCGCACACGGAGAGGGCTATGTCAACGTCACAGTCAAACCCGGTGGGGGTTAAACTAACATGACTCGTATTGACTGTGTTTGATATGCTCATTAGTAGGAATGTGCAAACTGTAACATATTAAAGGCCACCTCCCCTGACTCTCCCATTAATGGGCTTAGACTGAACTGTCGACAATGACTCATACCTGGGTCATGTTCATTTGAACCAAATGTAAGATAAGACTGAAACAGTGATGGATTACCTGGAGTTGTCCAATAAGAAATGCTTATTTTAGTTTTCCGTTGCAACAATGTTTTGCTACGCGTTCGCTAATGAACACAACCCAGCAGTACCATTCAGCCAATTAGCTAACCTCTTCCACATCACAGAGCCACGGGTAAACAAGCTCCCCGTCGCTGTGGTTTCCCCAAAGTTCCAGGAGATATCCTTGCCAACCAGCTCCACCGTGATCGACGGCAGCCGTGAGTACACCTGGCTTTTTGGTCTCAATCAAATCATATAAATTAGAATTGCACCATCTGTTGATGATGTCAAAAGGGGTCTTAGGTTGCATCTTGTCTAGTTGTTTCCTGACAAAAAAAGACAGATTTGGTCAAGGGTGCCTTTATTTAGATTATAGCTCTACTAGCGTACATTGAAATTATACCTTGACCATTTTAGGTCAAGAACCGGTATTTGCCCTAGAATACTAATGTTGATCTTTAGCTTGGTGCAAAGGTCCTCCAAACAACACCCTGGGCAGTTTTTACAGTATCACCTTACATAAAACAATGGAAGACAAACTTTAGTAGTCAGGGTTGAGACCGGGGCAAAAATCTAGGCAGGGTAGCCTATACATTTAACCGGTTCTTTTCCCCTCTTCTTCCTCCTCTCTTCCTCCTCTCGCTGTGTGCGGTCCCTCAGAGAGCACAGACGACGACAAGGTGGTGGCGTGGCACTGGGAGGAGGTGAAGGGCCCGCTGAGGGAGGAGAAGGTCTCTGCAGACACCCAAATCCTCACCCTCATCGGCCTGGTCCCAGGGAACTACACATTCAGGCACTGTTACCTTGTCTTCTCAATGGGCAATGCATCATCTTGTATATTCTCTACATATTGCTTTATATTCCTTGAGGTACTTCTTTCTATTTTTGTACCTATGGGCATGTTCTACCTTGTATTCCCCTTCCATCTCTTACTTCAGATGTTTTCGTCATACCATATCACATGCATTCGCCCACGCCCCTCACCCCCTCTCCCCATTTCAGCTGTAGGTGAAAGCTACTGTGGGTCTTAGAAGCAAGGAGGACATTAGGAATTTGTCAATCTGTCATAAACCCGGACCTTCCTGCACGGTACTCAGATTAGCATCTCAGATGTACACATGCCTGGCACAGTACCAAGTAGTTAGAGATTAGGGGTTGGTTTAGAATTAAGCGTAAGTGTTCAATTAAAACCGTCCTCCTTCCGCATCCTTCAATATCACACCTTTTTGCTTCACCTCCAAACAAATGAGTTGGTGTGTTTTTGAGTTTGTAGTTTTTATCTGTCCCCTAATTTTCTCCCCTTTAGTCTGACTGTTACGGACTCGGACGGGGCCCAGAGCTCCACCCAGGCCACGCTGTCGGTCAACAAGGCGGTGGACTACCGGCCAGTGGCCAACGCCGGGCCCAACCAGGTCATCACGCTCCCGCGCAACGCTGTCACACTACATGGCAACCAGAGCACGGACGACCGCGAGCCGCTGGCCTACGAGTGGTCGCTCAGCCCCGAGAGCAAGGGCAAGGTGGTGGAGATGCAGGTGAGAGAGGAGCATCTCTTTCCTGATTTCGTAAGAGTAGTTTTTTTCCTTAGCCTCTGATTTATTTCTGGGTGCTGAGATTAGTTTTTACCAGACAAACACAATTATTATTTGAGTTTGCAAGAAAGGCATTTCACTGTACTTGTGACATTAAAAACTTGAAACTTTATTTAATGTAGTATTGCCGAAAATGCAGGTGAGAGAGGAGCACCAGGGGACGCTTCAGTTTGTCAGAGACCATGCACAGGGCCTGTCTTAGCAATCAAGGGGATTCTGTCTTTTTTTAAAATTATTATTTCATTTTCACTTTATTTTCATGATAGCCTTATTGTGGCAATTGTTGTTTTGAAGGTGGACATTTCTTTGTTTCGGTCACCAAAAAAAAAAAGTGAAATTCTTCTCTGCCGTCTTGATAGCATTCTCTTCGTTCGATAGGGAGTCCGGACTCCCGCTCTGCAGCTGTCTGCCATGCAGGAAGGAGACTACACCTTCCAGCTCACTGTCACAGACACAGCCGGACAGCAGGACACGGCACAGGTCACTGTTATCGTCCAGCCAGGTAAGCCAGCAGCATGTGTATCATGTGTGTCTATGGCTAATGTCAACACCAATGCTATTGTGTCACTTATCTGAATGTGTGTTGGCTTAACCTTGTTGAGGCTTACATTGGGAATAGCATCAAGAGAAATGAATGGAAAATGCTGTTACCTCCCTTGTGTGATCTTGCAGTTGCGTGAATATCATGCCTGATTTACATGAAATAAGCCACACATATTTTCTCTAATTCTTTGCTATTATATAACATATCTGAATGGATGTTGGTTTACCCTTGATGAAACATACATTGAGAATAGAGACAGGCAAAACTAGCACGATTCTGTACGTGGAAATACACTTCTATATGGATATTTTCCTCCCAGCATGTCACCAAAATCTATGTTCTCCTGAGCCTGCTTGTGTTCCATCCTCCTCAGAGAACAATAAGCCCCCAGTAGCAGACGCCGGTCCAGAGAAGGAGCTGACCCTACCTGTGGACCGCACCACTCTGGACGGCAGCAAGAGCACGGACGACCAGAATATCTCCACCTACCACTGGAAACAGAGCAAGTCCGTAATCGCAGACAGACAGACCAGACAGACAGAACCACCCACCCACCCAACATGCACATAGACGCACACGCAGTCAACCACATTAATGCTCACTTTCGCTCACGTACACACTCACATACGCACACACTCCCGAATAAACACAGAGCACCCTTTGGCAAATGACAGACTCGCTGTTCTCTGTATATGAGATTGACACTTGGTTCAACTCACAGAGGCAATATGTTGAGTGGGAGAAGACTCTTTGGAGCTCTCTTCTATTCCATCTCTCATGATGTATGGCCCAGTTCAGCGCTATGTGCTGACAGCGGAGAGTGGAACTGCTGTTTCTCCACTTGCCTGACTCTGTGATCGTCTGTCTGTCTCTCAGAGGTCCGGACGGAGTGAAGATCGAGAACGCCGATGGCGCCGTTGCCACGGTGACGGGGCTGCAGGTGGGCGAGTACGAGTTCAGTCTGACTGTGACGGACGAGAGGAAGCTGGCGAACACCGACACGGTCACGGTCATCGTCCGAGAGGGTAATTCTCCCGTTGTGTGTTTTTGTTTAAATTCTCTTTCCTGATTTCGTAAGAGTAGGTTTTTCCTTAGCCTCTGATTTATTTCTGTGTGCTGAGATTAGTTTTTACCAGACAAACACAGTTATTGGTCCTTCTGTAGCTCAGTTGGTAGAGCATGGCGCTTGTAACGCCAGGGTAGTGGGTTCGATTCTCGGGACCACCCATACGTAGAATGTATGCACACATGACTGTAAGTCGCTTTGGATAAAAGCGTCCGCTAAATGGCATATATTATTATTATTATTATATATTATTATTATTTGAGTTTGCAAGAAAGGCATTTCACTGTACTTGTGACATTAAAAACTTGAAACTTTATTTAATGTAGAATTGCCGACAGCGAAATGTGTCAGAGATGGAACGGTTTCAGAAACAGGCTAGACGAGGTCTCACACGAGACGCACTCAACTATTCAAAACCCCTTTGAAGTATAACTGAAGCATAACTCACACACCTATATTATTACCAGGTGCATGGAGAGAAACAGCATACGGAGTATTTCAGAATACTCTTTGGCACGGCAATATCCTTTAAAAGTGTCTGGTCTTCTCTTTACCAGAGTTAGACCAACCCCCAGTAGCCCATGTCCAGTCCAGCCCGGCCATCTCTCTGCCCCTGCGGACTGCAGCCCTGGACGGCTCCCACTCCACAGACGACAAGGGTGGAGTCGGCTACTTGTGGACCCGTGACGAAAGTAGTCCTGCAGCAGGGGTGAGAGAGAGTCCACTCCGTGGTACTATGACGGATAACAGAAATATTTACAGAACATATTATTAAGTGCTAGGGGAGCAGTGGCAAACATACAATATACCTATAGTAAGTCAACAGAAAATGTACAATGTAGCATACATTTCCCTCTTCATTGTTGTATTAGGTAAAAGCATGATGATCAAATGCAATCTGCTCTTGCATTTCTCATGATAAACATTCTACTTAATAATATTTGCGTACAATGACCAGTATGTGTTCTGGTCAGACCAGTTTTTCCACTTTTCTTTTTGCAGTAGTGTAGGCCATTGCATGCAGCTCGAAAATACAACGTTCTGCAATTATAACATAATTCAATGTCTTCAACGTCTTTGACTTAAGAAATGTGTCATCAACATAAGACAAAATATCTTTGTAATTGATCAAATACAAATCAAATTCATCTTGTCTGAAGAGTTGTTGTCTTTGTCCCCCAGGACGTACTGAACAACTCTGACCACCAGGCGGTGCTGTTTCTCACTAACCTGGTGGAGGGAAAGTACAGCTTCACTCTGACTGTGACAGACAGCAAGGGCCAGAGCAGCTCAGACAGAGGGACTGTAGAGGTCAAACCGGGTTAGTGGGCTCCTTATGGACTACAAACACAGCCCCAAATCAACCCCTCGACACTTGGTCTGAAATAATTAAATGGATGTGGCTATAGCTACAGCTAGCCTGTTGATACACTAGGTTTATTTTCCATTATATTCCTCCCTCCCAATCCATTTAGATCTATGGGAAGTAGGAGAAATACTATATGGATAACACACACAAGCACAGCAGAAATGGGTCCTACACACATTTATCATTATTCCAATGTCTTCCTCTCCTCTCCCTCACTCTGTCCTCCGCCCTCTCTCTCCTGTCAGACGTGTGGCAGCGTGACCTGGTGGAGCTGGTGCTGGAGGTGTCTGTGTCCCAGGTGTCCCACCGCCAGAGAGACATGCTGCTCAGACAGGTGGGCGTGCTGCTGGGCGTGCTCGACAGTGACATCATCGTACGGGAGGTCAGCGCCTTCAACGAGCACAGGTCAGCTCCTTTCCTCTGTTTCGGTCTCTTCATTTCAACTCACTCGACTTTATTGGCACAGTAAGTTACTTAATTGCAATGTAAGTGCAAGAACACAGGAATTCACTCTTCTTTCTGGTACACGTTTTAGCATGTGTTGTTTTGAACAATGTGTCATTTAAATTTTAAAAATTGCCACGTTTACAATGTGTAACTTTGTTTCCACACTTATGAGAGATTCTTTGTTACAAAACTAGGAGTCAATGTTTATAATTACTAAGAATTATTCGTAATTAGGCTGGGTGTGGTAATCTATTAATTTCCTCCCATCTCCATTCCTCTCCTCTCAGTACTCGACTGGTGTTCTTGGTGTCTGGGGGTCCGGGTCGCCCCCCACTGTCCGGTCACAGTGTGGCTCTGGGGCTGCGCAACAAGCTACGCAAACAGAAGAACGACTTCCTCATCTTCAAGGCACGGCGGGTGGACACAGTCAGTGAGTATCCAGACACGTGACAAGAGAAAATCATGACATGGATGGAGAAATATATTAGGAGACTTAGTTAATTTACATGCCAAGCACTTATTGAGAGTTTGAGAGTTTGCTGTGAAATTAAACATGCTCTATGAATGAAATATGTATTTTTTAAATATTGTTTTTACATTTGTGATATTTAAATTATGGGCATTATTACCTCTCTTTTTAACTTACAACTTCAAGTTTGGCTTAATATATTTGTTTTATTCATCTCCAGGTTAGATAGACTAGTCTTAAAAGACAGTTAGGATACGATTGTCGTCTTTGACCAAGAAGATGTCAAGAAGACTCTAGAAAACCTGTGGCCTGACGGAATTCGAAGTTCACGTCTCTTAACGTCTCTCTTCCCCTTGCAGTCTGCCAGCTGAACTGCTCCAGTCACGGGGATTGCGACTCGTTCACGCGGACCTGTATCTGCCAACCCTTCTGGATGGAGAATTTCATCAAAGGACAGCTGTGGGACCAAGAGAGCAACTGTGGTGAGGAGCGGAGTGGACACTCGTGAAATTGAAGATGATGACATTATACATGAGGATACTGTGAAGACTCATGTGACTGCATGAATTTACTTCCGAGTATGACACACAGTGGAAAGCGACGTCATGGAAATATCAAGTGCTGAATTTGCGCTTTCTCATTCTGACAACCTGCGACTTGTATTGACCCTCTCTCTTACAGAATGGAGTGTGCTGTATGTGACCATAGCGTCCTTCATGAGCGTGGTTGCCATCGCGACCTTAGTCTGGGGAATGGTGTGTTGTTGCCGCGGGTAAGAGTGCCATTAACATTTGAGTTTGACATTTTTGTACATGAATATTATGTTGCTTTGTTTACATTGCATGGCGTGCAACTCTGTTTTAAATACGTGCTTGTTGTCCATCCAGTAATGTGGAATAAGCAGACTGACAGCACTGTGTGTTTTGAACAGGCGTAAGGGTAAAATGCGCCACAAGAGCAAAAGCCGCTATAAGATGCTTAATGGCGAAGAGCAGGACGGCCTGGAGCTACACCCACCCCGAGCTGGTAACACACACACACTTTACATAGCCTCTGTGCCTTATCATCTTAGAATATGTTGAAAACAGCACATTCCTATTCCTTTCCCTTTCACCCCCACCAGGCCGAATGAAGCCGGCCCCCGCCCCCTCGTCCTCAGCCCTCATGCGCTCTGACTCAGACTTGGACAGTGACGACGGCCAGGGAGGGGTCCCATGGACAGACAGGGAACGAGGACACCTCCTCCGACCCCACAACGGCACCCTGGAAAACGGCCAGGGCCCCACCAGGAACAAAAAGCAAAGAGAGGAGCTGCTATAGCAACAGAGGGTGGTGGAACACCCCTCCCCACGCCTAATCCCTCACCACCCACTCTCTTTCACTCTTCTCCACCACACAAGCCGGACACCTCTCCACCCATAGGACACTCAAGACATATGGGTCCTGGAGAATGAGAGAAAACCCTGTTGGGCACAGGGTCAAGTCTCCCACACACACACCCCCGTATTTAAACTTCCCTGCGCCCACACTGAGCCAAGATTAATTAAATTATGTTTAACCTCTGAGAAGGACATACCATTTAAAGGAAAGATTTGTGGGGGGGGGACACACTGAGAAAGTACCCCACCCCCCAGGAGAAAACGGGAGACTGCTAGTGAAGACTAGCCTGAATGTTCCTACTCTACTCTGACAGGTTACAAAATGGTTGACAAGTGACTTGTCTAGATGAAAACAAATCTAGATATCTGTGCATGAGAGCACAGTTGTGATATGTATTCATGTTTGAATGGTGGTTAGGTCTGCATGAATTATCCATGTTGTGTGTGCCTGGAAGTGTCTAAAAATTGAAATATGTGTGCTTTTGGTAATTGTGCCAAAACGTTGTTTCAGTAAAGCGTTGTGTGTTTGACACTTAACCAGCATTGAGAGTCGAAACTGCTTTTGTTGCTGTCAGCCATGCTATTCAGAGGATCCTGGGAAATGCTGTTTTTTGAGAGCCATGCCTCATACTGTATGAACACACTGGACTACACAACATTGACGCCCCCACCCCTATTACTGGGAGATGATGACGAAGACACCAATGACACATGGGGAAGAAAGGGGCAATGCTTCCTACTCACCTCAGATACTAACGACTGTTCGAACCTGAAAGACCACTTACGGTCTTGTTTGTTTTTAAGATTTGTTTTGGCTGACCATTTTGATCCTGGCGCACTTTGTTTTTCACGCTCACTGTGGCTATGTCTGTCTGCATCTCCACTGCTCTCACAGGCTGCGAACTGAACAAGTGCTGATCCACACACATTGATCAGATTAGCAATTTATTCAGTTCAGCCGTAGATACAGAGCGGTGGGATTCTCCATTGCCCGACACGTACCTCCTCCGAACTCGAGTGGTGTTGTCACTTTGCATGAAGATTACTGTGAACCTGACCCTTCAAGTATGACTTTAGAGATGCTTTTTTTGGTTGTTGAATGTTTAAGAGGAAAGCCCCCCCGATCTAATCGGAGGAACGCTCTGTGAAATAAGCAATCATTTCTTTACCAGACCTTTCTCAGTGCAAAGTCATCTCATGCTATTCCTCCAATGTGCTAGTTGAGCACATTTTTATGAAAAATTGGCAGCATTCTGGGAGTCCACTGTGGCAGCAGAGAGGGCGCAGCCACGAAATGAAAGGGATTCTGTGTTCATTTCATTGTTAAATAACAGTCATTTTAGTGAAGGATTCTCCTCACTATGTGACCAGACCTTATCAAACTGGATTATCTGTAAATTAAAATCAAATATGTTTTACTTTGTCCACCTTTTTTTTTGTCAAGACTCCCAAAGTTTTTAAAGCTATGGCTAATCTAAAACATCCGCAAAAGTCTAAATATGTCATTAGCTCTCTGACCAAGGAGAGACCAACTGTGAACCGCTGAGAAAACACTGCCGCACAGCTATCTATTCTATTGCCACTTACAGACTTCACATTCTCTTTTATGGCTGACCATTACTGACGGTGGTTCCCCTTTAGTGCTTCATAACACTAAATGATGAGATGAAGCCATCTGAGACGTTGGCCGCCTGTGGTCTCGTTAATGTTATTCCGCCTGCTTGACATTGATCTCTCCATAGACTAGACAGGGTGCAGTTTGTACATCTGTTTAATCATCACACCACTGAGTGTTGACCTAATGGGCTTTCAATACCCACTCCGTAATGAGATTGAGAGTTCGAGATTCTCTGGTACTTGTGTATGCTTTTTAGCCAGTAGTTCTGAAAGTAGAGCTCATGAGCCCCAAAACTGAAGAGTGAAAAAGACTTGGTAGTTGCCAAAGTTCCAGAGCATGCCTTTCAATCTAACTCCCATCAGAGATTTTGAGTGGGTGGGCTAACAACCAAATTGGTACTTGAAAGTATCAATTCGACAGTCTCTGATCACTGTTATTTGGATGCAAGGTGATTTCTAGATCAGCCAGTCAGTCTGTCGCTAATACTTTTAAACACTGCCGTTGTTTCAGTTGGATTGGTGTGTCTTGTTATCCCCTAACCTGAAACAGCTACACAACAGAGATGTGTTCAGACAAGAATTAGGGGGGGGGGGGGGGAACGCTGTGTTCAACTATTTGATTTGACTTGTTTTGATTTAAGAGACTACTTGTAACCAATGATATTTATTAACCCATTTATTGCAACCTGTGAAACTACTAACACCAAGCAAATCAGTTCATTGATGGCAGTCATTCACTCATGTGACTGGCTGTGATACTGATAAAAAAAATATATTTACTGGTTGTTATGGCAGCCTAAGGTGTTAAAGGGCAGTGGGGATCTATATGCTGCTGTCTGGGTTTGAACATGGGTTCAACAAGACTGTTGGCCAATTAAAAAAAACATTTGAAAATGAAGCTGATTTATCTTGATGCCTTCTGAGTTTAGACCTGACCTCTTCAAGTTAAAGGTTGGGTGTCACACTGCAGGCCTCCTCTCCACATTGACCCCGTGATATGCTGCATCAATTGACCGAATCCCGGTCAATGCACCAATGTGACTATCTAGGTTTGAACTCTGTCTGTACACCACAAGACTGTAAGCCCACTGATATGAAGGCTAGACATTGCTTTGGGCCTCAGAGCTAACGCAAGCATTTAGGTCTCACTGGTAAGATCACTCATCAGGCCAGTGTGGTTGACTGAATCACCTCCATTACATAGGTAGTCAAAACTGGCCCAAAGTTGTGCTGACTGTTGAATTGTGGTGAGGATGAGGGGTAGTGAGTATAGAAGTCACATCAGTAGGCCTACCCTACTACCAGATGCTGATATACAGGGATATATCTGGAGTGTAAGAGTGTGCTCGGCGCTTTCGTAAATTCAGGGTGTTGTCAGATTGTCTGTTGGTAAATTCAGAGCGTGCACTGGACGCTCTGGCGGAGGAGTAGGGTTGATCCGAGCTGTTGTGACCTGAACGGCAGTCAAGCACCCAAGCTAACTGGCTAATTAACGTTGGCTAGCTGCTTCCAGACACTCGCCCTAGCAGAGCTGGTTAGGCTATTTTCATGTTATCCAGAGCTTTGGTGACTGTGACTATAACTGTGCTGCTGTCAACAATTGTATTATGCTTTTTTGCCGACGTTTACTGACACCGGCCATATTCAACGGGTGTTGAGCGTTTGTACATTCATCAATTATTCTGCACTCTGGCACACTCAGACGAAAGTGCTCTTAATCGGAGTAGATAGCCAGAGCGAATTTACGAACGCAACCACAGTATGACGTTATAAGCAATTTATAACAGTGATGGGGCCATACTGTGTTTCGAACAATGACAGATACATTGCAATTGAGACCAGAGAATGGGATGACATTTTTATTTCAGAAGATGAGGAATAATGTTTGTTGTGTTCTATTTCATGTATCTGCACTCTCTCTCTCTTATCCTTATAAGGGAAAGGAATTGTTGCGCGAATAAGAGCGGAAATTCCGCGCGGTGACAACTGGGAACGTCCACAATCATTCCACAGAGTTTCTAAACCCAGAGGCGCAACATCGAGAGACTTTCGGGAACGCGTGCGTCACAGACCAAACAGAGCAGGGTCGGGGTTTTGGGTTTGAGAAGTCAATGAGAGAAGGGAACAATTCTTCCTTAGTAGTTAATTTTGTCGAAATCTAAAAGCACAACTTAGATTTCGAGCCAATGTCTTAAGTAGTTGCACATGTTATTACTCCAACCGTGTGAAAGTGTCAAACTGACACGTTTTCATTTTCGTAAAAACTATTTTATATCGAAAGAATGCCTTTGATTTGACGGCTTGCACGTGCGCAGTTTGACACGAGACGACCGTTAGACCCGATGACGTGTTTCTGCGCATGAGCTTAGCTAGCCAACGTCGCCATGACATCGCCTGCAAGCGTGATCTGGGATTTCTATTGGAGAAGCAGTTTTAGCCCATCTTCATACTGTACCGTCTGTTTTATATTGGAAGAATAGGCAGAGCAGTAAGTCTGCTAGCTCCTACACACAATTGACCGTGATTAAAGACCTAATCAGTGCTCGTCCAATTTAGCAGGTAAGGATGAGGTTTTGTTACTCTGTGGGACTATACTGCTTTATATTATTCCTCTGTAAATTGTTTTAGGTGCATAGTAGTCCGTGTCATAATGCGCCCTCATTGCATGAAGGAATCGTTCCGAAATTATCGTTATGATTTAACATTATGATTGCTGTCTTGATGTCAAATTGTATTAGCTAGACATTATTCCATGACGCATTATTGGAATAGTGTTGTGAATTTCAGTACGACTCAACCCAAATGAGTAGTTATTTATTTTCGCAGACTAGTGTGCAACACTACAAGGGAGGGGTATGCATTAAAATACAGGAATGCCGAAAGACAGGGAGGGGATCGAGCTGACTAGCTAAATCGTTAGAGGTTGTTGTTAACCAACCCATACTCTTACTGTCAGAACAGGGTGTTGTAAGTATACATTGCGGAAACAGTTTACGTTACGGTTTAAGAACCAAAGAGTAAACCGAGAGTTTGTATTGGGACAAATTCAGGTTTCAAATCCCGTTTCGTTCGGTTTGCTTCCTTTCAATTAAGGTTTTGCAACAAAATCTGCATAATGAATACGCCACAGCTAACGTTAGCTATTTCATTGTTTCCAGCTAGCTACCTAGCATAGCTACCTCGGCCGACTCCCAATCTCATTATCATCGGCTTGTGAAGATTAGCGTTTCTTCGCTAGCTAGCTAGCCATGATAGCTTGATGGAACATTGTCTAGCCCAAACGGTGTGTAAGACTCTGGATACCGGTAGGCGCAAGACGCCGGCGTATATTTGCCATCATTTTGTAATTACTAAAGCAGAAAAGTGTTGTTTAAAAAAAATGTAATCCTTGACCAGAACACAGCGCAGACAGACTGCGCCTAAACTCCTTCTCCCTAGTATGTCTGAACGCACGTCTACCCCGAGTGTGTTGGAACAATTGTGTAACATACCAAAATCCCTCATTCACAGGGTCTGATATCTATGCTGAAAAGTGAAACAATGTGTTATTGCCAATGATCCCTTGAATAATAGAACGCTCTTGAAACCTGCAGATGTATTTTCCTTGGACAGGCTAGTTTCCAGGTGCTCATCACTTGGAGGACTTTCAACCGTCCATAGCTGCAGTGCGCAATTAGGCAATTAGAAGATGTCTTCTTACTTTCCATGTGCACTTTAAGCACTGTTTCCTAACTGTCCATATAAGCAACACAAGTTGACCCACCCTGCTTTAACCACAGCAGCAGGCCTAGGTTGAGTCATTGCATGGAAGTAAAATAAATTAAAATCGGGGTCCACCAGCCCTTGAAGAGCCGTTTTTACAAGCACAATGCCTAGCCCATACATTTAGGTCAAGGGTATGCACTGATACCAAATTTGACAAGATAAGATTACTTTATTAAGCACATGGGGAAAGTTAGGTTGCGGTTCTGCATACATAACACATTCAAAGATGGGCAAATGATATACAGTGCATTTGGAAATTATTCAGACCCCTTGACTTTTTCCACATTTACGTTACAGCATTCTAAAATTGATTAAATTGTTTATTCCTCAATCTACACACAATACCCCATAATGACAAAGCAATAACAGGTTTTTAGAAATGTTTGCAAATGTATATAAAAAAAGTAAGACATTTACATAAGTATTCAGAACCTTTACTCAGTACTTTGTTGAAGCGATTACAGCCTTGCCTCTTCTTAGGTATGACGCTGCAAGCTTGGCACACCTGTATTTGTGAACACCTATTTTCTCCTATTCTTCTCTGCAGATCCTCTCAAGATCTGTCAGGTTGGATGGGGAGCGTCGCTACACAGCTATTTTCATGTCTCCAGAAATGTTTTATCGGGCTCTGGCTGGGCCACTCCACGACATTTAGAGGCTTGTCCTGAAGCCACTGAGTGGTCTTGACTCAGTCTGCTCTGGAGCAGGTTTTCATCAAGGATCTCTCTGTACTTTGCTCCGTTCGTCTTTCCCTCGATCCTGACTAGTCTCCCAGTCCCTGTAGCTGAATAACATCCCCACAGCATGTTGCTGCCTCCAACATGCTTCACGGTAGGGATTGTGCCAGTTTTCCTCCAGGCGTGACGCTTGGAATTTAGCCAAAGAGTTCAATCTTGGTTTCATCAGATCAGAGAATCCTGTTTCTTATGGTCTGAAAATATTTTGTGCTTTTTGGCATACTCCATGTAGGTGGTCATGTGCCTTTTACTGAGGAGTGGTTTCCATCTCGCCACTCTACCATAAATGCCTGGTTGCTGGAGTGCTGCAGAGATGGTTATCCTTCTGGAAGGTTCTCCCAGGTTCTTGGTCACTTCTTGGTCACTTCCCTGACCAAGGCCCTTCTCCCCAGATTGCTCAATTTGGCTGGGTGGCCAGCTCTAGGAAGAGTATTGGTGGTTCCAAACTTCTCTCATTTAAGAATGATGGGAGGCCACTGTGTTCTTGGGGACTTCAATTAAAGTTAAATAAAAATGCTGCAGACATTTTTTGGTACCCTTCCCCAGATCTGTACCTAGACACAATCCTGTCTCGGCGCGCTACATGCACTGTCAAGTGTGGGACCTTATATAGACAGGTGTGTGTGCCTTTTCAAAATCATGTCCAATCAATTGAATTTAACACAGGTGGAATCTAATCAAGTTCTAGAAACAGTCAAATCAATGGCAACAGGATGCACCTGAGCTCAATTTGTAGTCTCATAGCAAAGGGTCTGAATACTTACACTACCGTTCAAAAGTTTGGTGTCACTTAGAAATTTCTGTGATTTTGAGAGAGAAGCAATTTTTTTTGTCCATTAAAATAACATGAAATTGATTAGAAATACAGTGTAGACACTTTTTTTAAAAAATGGAATATCTACATAGGCGGCCTATTATCAGCAACCATCACTCCTGTGTTCCAATGGCTCGTTATGTTAGCTAATCCACATTTATAATTTTAAAAGGGTAATTGATCATTAGAAAACATTTTTAATTGTTAGCACAGCTGGAAACTGTTGTACTGATTTTAAATGAGCAATAAAACTGGCATTTAGACTAGTTGAGTATCTGCCGCATCAGCATTTGTGGGTTTGATTACAAAATGGCCAGAAACTGACGTATTTCAGAAGAAAGTTCTTTGTTTCTAGCCATTTTGAACCTGTAATGAACACACAAATGCTGATGTTCCGGATACTCAACAAGCCTAAAGGACAGTTTCACTGCTTCTTTAATCAGAACAACAGTTTCCAGGTGTGTTAACATAATTGCAAAAGGGTTTTCTAATGATCAATTAGCCTTTTTTAAATTATAAACTTGGATTAGCTAACACAACATGCCATTGGAACACAGGAGTGAAGGTGGTGGATAATGAGCCTCTATGCCTATGTAGATATTTCATAAAAATCTGCCATTTCCAGCTACAATAGTCATTTACAACATTAACAATGTTTACACTGTATTTCTGATCAATTGAATGTTATTTTAATGGACAAAAAAGTTGCTTTTCTTTCAAAAACACAGACATTTCTAAGTGACCCTAAACTTTTGAACGGTAGTGTATATAAATAAGGTATTTCAGTTTTTGTTTTTAAATTAGCAAACATTTGTAAAAACCTGTTCACTTTTTTCATTATGGAGTATTATGTGTAAATTGATGAGGGGGGGGGGGCATTTTAATCAATTTTAGAATAAGGCTGTAACATCACAAGGGGTTTGAATACTTTCCAAATGCACTGTATACAGTCAGTAAATACAGAAAGTGCAGTTTGAGTGATCAATGATCATCTGTACACTATACAGAACACAAATGTTTATCTCTAACCAAATCAAGAGCCATTGAATCATTTGGTAGCGTTTTGCATACCCTGTCTGTCCTATGTCACAAGCATTGCTTTGTAAAGTTATCCCAGGAGAATAGAGCGACATGGACCCATTGTCATTAATGGTTTGAAGACTGTGTTTCCACTCAGCTGACAGTACCTGAGACAGTCAGTCCGATGAAAAGGGGATCCGGTTTCTATTACACAATGTCAGCCTATAGGGTGTGTCTGTGTGTGTCTGCACTCCTGCAAGGGCATTTCACAACAGTAGAGAAGCTCTAACAACACTTATCACTTCCCACTTTGTCAACACAGAGGACTGTTGATGAGTATAGATTTAGCTGTGTTCAATTAGCCTAGACATGCATCAGGTCCCATTGAGCATGTTTAGGATGTTCTGGATCGACGTGTACGATAGCATGTTTCAGTTCCCGCCAATATCCAGTAACTTCGCACAGTCATTGAAGAAGAGTGGGACAACAGGCCACAATCAACAGCCTGATCAATTCTATGCGAAGGAGATGTGTCGCACTGCATGGGGCAAATGGTAGTCACACCAGATACTTACTGGTTTTCTGATCCACGCCCCTACCTTTTTTCTGATCCACGCCCCTACCCTTTTAAGCTATCTGTGACCCAACCGATGCATATCTCTTTTCCCAGTCATGTGAGATCCATAGATTTAGGACCTAATGAATTTATTTAAATTGACTGATTTCCTTATATGAACTGTAACTCGGTCAAATCTAAAAATTGTTGCATGTTGCGCTTGATATTTTTTGTTCAGTGTAGTTATGAGTGGTTGCTTTGGTGTAATCACGCCCAGGTGAAGGTTGCGTAATGGGAATGACAGGGAGGGAAGGCCAGTATTATTCCCTGCATACCTGTACTCAGGAGGTCTTGTCCCCCAACCCCATTCCAGTACTCATTGTTTAATCACTAGGTTGGTTAAAGTTACAACTCGTCTTCCCCCTTTTGGTCGTTCTCTGTCCAGTTGGATCTATGGCCATGATCTCTGATTTTTATTGCCAAAATAGCAGTAGGCTGCCTATTTTTATTTTATAGACAATGTATGAGTAACGGAATGACAAAAGACAGACTAACATACTAGACAAGTAGGCTTACTAATGCACAACTTAATGAACAACTTTAAATGAAAAGCCAACATGTTTCAGACAGTCTCAACCACTTGCTGTCAACGACCGCTTGTGATACTTTTATAGTCAAACAAGCAGTGACTACTGAGCCCATCAGCTAATGTGTCGTCTGTCCCCAGGAATGGCGGCGTTGGCAAGTCTGGTGCAGCGGCTGGAGGTGGCTGTGAGTCGTTTGGAGGCGGTGTCGGGCGGTGGAGGTGGCGGTGGCTCTGCGGGAGGCTCTACTGGAGGCTCTGGAGGTAACCTTTAGGATATTTCATATTGTAACCCTTTTCACGGAAACACGGGTGCGAGAAGTCAGGGAAAGACTGAGACTGAATTGCGAGTCCTGGTCCTAATAATGCTAAAGAAACTTCCACAGTACCAGTTGTCATCGTTTGTTTTGTCTTAGATAATGGAGGTAAAATTAAAACATGACTCACAAGCAGAACAAACATATCGTATAAACATTGGTATCTCTGCCCGTTGCCACCCATTCCTTGCAGTCGTGGCAGCTTACGTGGAGGCCTATGATGCCATCATCACGGGCTCTGTTGGCCAGTACATGACCCTCAGCCAGCAGATAGGGGGCGACGTCCAGAAGCATGTAAGTTGAATTGCACTAGTGGGAAAAGTTGGCTCGTAATGCTCCTCAGGTCTCATGTCACGCTTATTGGTGGATGTGTATGATTCAGTTAACCAAACCTGGACCTCTTCTCATCCCTTTCTGTCTCTCCCTCTCTCAGGCGGACATGATGAAGCAGGCGTTCTCATGTCAGAGACAGCTCCTTGTCACCGCCTCCGGCTCCCAGAAGCCCTCTGATGTGAGTTGGTTCACCCGTCAGCGATCACCTTGACATGACATAGTTTTCAACAGAATGGCATTATTTAGATCAACTCAACAGTGCATTTACTGTAGTTGTCTCATTAACGGACATATTGGTATTGAATCAGCAGTGTAGCAATTAGGTTAACTGATTCCAATGGCATGGCTTTCCTACATTCTCTTGCCACATATATTATTCAAATTAATTGCACGTTATTCCACCCTGGTTGGTGATTTATATTTGGTCTTCAGGTGCAAATACATTCCTTTATTTGCATCTCTAGGATGTTATGATTTAAGTAATGGTTATTTTCCCTCTATAGGCATCCTTGACTGCTCTCCTGACCCCCGTCTCCAAAGTGATCCAGCAGGTGCAGACGTTCCGTGAGCAGAACCGCTCCTCGCCCCTCTTCAACCACCTCTCGGCCATCAGCGAAAGCGTGCCTGCCCTCGGCTGGGTCGCCATGGTGAGTGGAGGGCCTTGGCGTTATAACCTGTGTGTGTGTGTGTGATTGCTGGAAACAAGCACGTCTTTCATTCTGCGGAAGTCCTGAGACTGTTGTTTGGCAGTGAAATTGAAACAGTCCCTTTTAGCAACAGTGCATCAGTGTTGAAACTCTGGAATTCTGCTGATAATTTTGAGTAATGAATATGAATGAGAACTGCTGCATTTTAGTCTGATCAATAATGAACAAAGTTAAACCTAGACTTTGGTATGCCAGTGGATGCAATGCACACATCTAATAAACCCTCGTAAGCCATCGCACGAGCCGTGTCCACACAGGCTGTTTTGAAGAGCAATAAATCTCCTGCGACGTTCTTGCTCTTCCAGGCTCCTAAGCCAGGTCCCTATGTGAAGGAGATGCAGGATGCTGCCCAGTTCTATACCAATCGGGTGCTCAAGGACTACAAGGAGAAGTAAGGACCATCTGCTGTTTGTTGGCCTTTTAACCTTTTTCTGACTGCCAAGTGGGTGGCAGGTAGCTTAGCAGTTAAGAGCGTTGGACCAGTAGGTGAAGAATCTGTCGATGTGCCTTTGAGCAAGGCACTTAATCCTAATTGCGCCCGTAAGTCACTCTGGATAAGAGCGTCTGCTGAATTAAAACCAAAACCCCAAAAAGTTTTGGTTTTAATCTCATAGTTGAATACTGTATATTTTCTTCCTGTTGTGCTAAGCTAAATTGCTGTGTGTCCTACTCCTCAGGGACCAGAAGCATGTGGACTGGGTTAAGGCCTATCTGTCTATCTGGACTGAACTTCAGAACTACATCAAACAGCACCACACCACCGGACTGGCCTGGAGCAAGAGCGTGAGTCATTTTTACCCTATTCTCGCTCTCTCTTTACTTCTCATGTCACTACAGGAGGGATACACGTTATCGGGTGCTCATAAACAACAGACTTAGTGCTGGGGGTAGGGAAAGGTGATTCAAACCGTTACCATATGAGTGAAGTAATGACATGGGCGTGTTTAGGAAGGCAGAACGGATGCAAATAGAAACCTTCTAATTCTGTTTATCTAACATATGTAGATCTGTCATGCAGTCAGACTGGGCTCTGTTTGCCTTGTCTATCAGCACAGTACTCAACATCCCACCCAGTTGTCAAGTAATGTCTTTAGTTTTATGTGCAACAAGAAGTCTGTTTGTGTGATAGAGAGGGCGGATGGTAAAATCACCAATGTGTTGATTTCTTGTCAGCCGTTACTATTCTCACAGTTCCAAACATTGCGCCTTATTGGATTAGACCCAGTTGTTAAGTAAAGGAAATGACCATGTCTAGGCATGTGTATAACCAATGTGCTGTCTGTTTTTTTTGTCCATCCCAGGGTCCAGTAGCCTCGGCCTCTGCAGCTCACCCTGCCGGTGGCGCTCCTCCTCCCCCCGGCCCTCCTCCCCCTCCCATGGACTTCAGCGGGTCGTCTGGCGGTGGCGGAGACCAGGGGCCCGACACCCGTAACGCCCTCTTCGCCTCCCTCAACAAGGGAGCTGACATCACCAAGGGTACATATCGAATAATGCATCAGCAAAAATTCTAGAATCAGAAGCTCAATTGATTAAGAAGTACTTTGAAACATGCAGGGCTCACTTGAAAAAGATGTGGATCTCAATGTGACTTACTTGGTTAAATAAAGGATCGAGAAAATAATACAATGTGAGAAGCAAATTGACCCCAGCCCTTACATTCATTATATAGTCTTCCATTATGTAAAGGCATTTCTCCTTGTCTACCAGGACAGTAGCACCATGTCTGACCCATCTTACAGTATATTTGTGCTTACTATACTGGATAATAGCCTCTGGTAAATGTCAGTATTTGTGGTCCCCTCTCCTTCCTACCTTTACTTTTTGTCCCTAGGCCTGAAGCACGTGCCCAAAGACCAAATGACTCACAAGAATCCCAACCTGAGGACCCAGACCGGTCCGGTGTGCACAGGGCCAAAGCCCTTCAGCTCACCCAAGACAGAGGCCACCGCCGCCCCCTCTAGCAAGCTGCCCCCCGTTCTGGAGCTTGACGGCAAAAAGTGGAAAGTGGTGAGATATTGGTCCTTGTCAAGTCGTTTACACTGGTATACAATCATTTAACTTGTATAGCGCTTTTCATAACAGAAAAAAATCTCGAAGCACATAAAAAGCAAAACAAACCACATTTTAAATTGATATGGTAGAGATGGAGATTGAATGTCTATTTGGCTTCAGATGTAAGGCTGGGAGTTGAGGCAGTTCGGATTGGAAAGGCAATGTAGCTTCAGTGGAGCGGCTTCGACGGTTCAGCCAGAGAGAAACAAAGACAGTCTGACAAACAGGCCCAGAACGCTGCGTCAGTGCACCACATCGGCTTCTCTGACAGTCAGTTCCTCCTATAGGAAAAAGGTTCCTATGGGCAATGTTCTCTCTCCAGAAGCCCTTAACCTCTACAGGATCGATGTCCCCCCCCCCCCCCCCGATGGTTGAACTAATGTGATTAGCATGAGATTGAAAGTAACAAAGAAATGGCCCATGACATCGACATATCTGATATGGGCAGAAAGCTTAGATTCTTGTTAATCTAACTGCACTGTCCGATTTATAGTAGCTATTACAATGAAACAATACCATGCTATTGTTTGAGGAGAGTGCACAATTATTAACTTGAAAATGTATTAATAAACCAATTATGCACATTTGAGCAGTCTTGATACAACATTGAACAGATGTGCATTGGTGCATTGGATCAGTCTAAAACTTTCCACATGCCCTGCTGCCATCTAGTGGACAAAATCAAAATTGCGCCTTGGCTGGAATAATACATTATGGCCTTTCTGTTGCATTTCAAAGATTAATTTCAGTGAACTCACAAAGGGCATATTTCAGATAAGTGGGCTGTTGGTTTACCCCTGAGCTGAATGTACAGGTTTCACATGCACTGATCACTACAGTCCTGAGACATTTGCATTTTCAGGAGTGGAGTGTATTTCCTCTCTAACCCCTAACCTCTTCCCCTGTGTAATGACAAATAGGAGAACCAAGAGGGTGTCCAGGGCATGGTGATCAGCGACACAGAGCTCAAGCAGGTGGTCTACGCCTTCAAGTGTAACAACAGCACCCTGCAGATCAAGGGCAAGATAAACTCCATCACTTTAGGTAAGGACTTACCCGTGTGTGGACACATTTTAAAGTCAAAGGTCAACTAAGGGCATTTCTTAATAGGTTTCCTCTCTTGTAGACAACTGTAAGAAATTGGGTCTGGTCTTTGACGATGTCGTGGGCATCGTAGAGGTTATCAACTGCAGGGACGTCAAGGTTCAGGTGTGTATTTCTAATCTCCATCAATGAGAAAATGGACACCGTGAAAGAAGCTGGTCGTACAGTCAATGAACATGGCGATATCACACAACGGTAACAACTGATCAGATCAGCTTTTGTCTGATTTAATATGTAAATGACAAAGTCTCCAGTTTGATTGTGGGTGTGACATTTTACAGATTACTTTGCATGTTTACTAAACGTATGGCTGTTTTATCTGTGCACGGTACCAAACAGATTTATTTAATCATAGTAGAATCACACTTGACCCTCTGGTGTGTTCAGGTCTTGGGCAAGGTTCCCACTATCTCCATCAACAAGACTGACGGTTGCCACGTGTACCTGAGCAAAGATTCGCTGGAGTGTGAGCTCGTCAGCGCCAAGAGCTCAGAGATGAACGTGCTGGTACCTGGTAACGACGGAGACTATGTGAGTACATCTATGGGGGAATCTTGTCTAATTGGCATTATAAAGGCAATTATGGAACAACATGGTAATACATGTGATGTGGAAAAGTGATGATAAACTACCATTTCTCCTTTGTCTCTCAGACTGAGATCCCTGTTCCTGAGCAGTTCAAGACTGTCTGGGATGGCAAGAAGCTTGTCACCACTTGTACAGAGATCGCTGGATAGAGGCGCAGCACTCGAAACAGCCTCCCCTTTGCAAATGCCTACCTGACTGATCAACCGACCAGCTAACCAAACCACAAAGTAGACTGAGATGCCAACCGCACCCATATTTTTCCATTCTGCCAATCAAAGCTTTAGCGGTTTCAGCCAATGAGAGGACTGCTTGCTTTATCTGGAGCATTCCTTCAGCCAATTGCAGGGAGCGGCTTGTTATTCGATTCGGTTATCCTCATGACCAGTGAGTGTATTCAAATGGGTTTGCCAACAGCCAGGTTGATTTTTGATTTCTTGCTAATGATAAACGTAATAGCGAACGTGAGGGAGCAAAGCTTTTATCACACCTGTGGTTAATGCATCGGCCAATATTTCCTAAAACCAATCGTTAATTGGCTCTGGTCAGGGGGAGGCATGTGTTTAGGGGTCCAAGGTTTCAGTTCCATTTATGCAATTCAGCCGTGAAGCACATGTACAACCAACCCCTCTTTACAGTCGACAATGGTAACATTCATAGAGATTGACTAAATATAACATTTGTGTCATCACTCTTAAAATAGGTCAAATGACAAGTTACGTGCAGGATCACTGTCTTTTTTTATCATAACACTGAAGCAAAATGGTGAAAGATGAAATGTAAAAAAATAAATGTTAATTCCTTGCTCAACCAAGACACATTCCATATTATTCAGACAATATGGAGGTGAATGATGTGGATGTGGTTTTTAGCGAGAAGACGTCAAAATACTGTTTGATCGGTAATGGTTAAGTTTGTGGTTGCCATGATTTTTGGATTATCTGCTGTAATCATCTGTATAGACATTTTTAATGCTAGTTGTCTTAACCCCACTGTCGCCATCATCAACCCACCTATCCACTTATGTCTCTACTACAACCTCTGTGGTTATCCTGTTCTTGTAGCTGTCATGCTCTGATGTGGAGTTTATTTCATTTGGGTCAAGAATCTAAATTTTGCTCATTAGCACTGGAGGAAAACATTAAAATAATGTTGCAATATAAGTCAGTCTTGAGTCTGATAATGTGGGGGATTTTTCTTTATTGGCTGACTGGACAGTAAGAGCAGGCCAAATATGGGGATGATGAGCCCTTATGTTTTGCTCTATCTGGGAAAACGTGCCACTTTTCACAAGGAGAGCTTGATAATTAACTCCGTTCAGAACCAGTGATTTCTTAACATGTTATTTACCATTACACTACTGGCGAAGAAACACCCACCATACTTTTATTCCAAAATACAGTGCTAAGCAAATGATCCTACATTTAAACTTGAATAGAGATCTCCAAATTAGACTCATGCATCTCTGAGAACCAACTAACACCAACTTTATTTCTCTGTGGTAGTACGTTAACTGGGTAAAACAGTTAAATCATAAATAGTGCATTATTTGATTTAAACAGCAGGATGATATCGGAATGATCAGTGCAATAGTAATGTGTGCGTATGTCAACTCATGTCAGTGTAGCTAGCTAGGTGGTTTTAGTGCAGGTAAGGCACTAGTTTGGCATTGAACCACTCATCGGTGAACTGAAGGTGATCTCCTTCTGTGGCCAGGAAATCCAGCTTCCCAGCTGCCTCCATCGCTGCCAGTCCCAGACGATCCTTAAAACCGATAACATTTATCAACACTATCAGAATCTGTATTATTGAAATACGTGTCTGTTTGAAGATGCGTAAACATGATGGGGTTTTACCTCTTTATAGAGGACACTCTCCTGAAGGGTCTCGGTCTCTTTCGCCTGACCAGTTTTCAGAAAACCAAACCACTACAACAAAGAGATTGCAAATGGAAAAACATCTGGTTCATAAGCAATTACAGTGTAGGAGGACAGTACATCAAGAGATTGTCATGATGTGTCCAGTATTTACCTCGGTGTCAACTGGATCAACAACGCTGTCCTGCAAGAACTTGACCATCACAAACTTGTCCAGCAGTTGGAGGTTCTTCTTGTAAGTCTCGTTCACCACCTGTGAGGTGAAATGCAGCAGATCATTTGGAATACAGTTATGGAGACAAACAGCACTGTATGACCAATCAAATAAGGTCTGATTCTGAAAATGAGCACCATACTAACCCGCTCCTGATTGATATCAGCCAGGAAGAGGCTGTGTTTTTTGTACAGGTCGTCATTCAGTGGGTCGTGCCAGTACTGTGCCTGCACCAAGCTGATAAAGACAAGGATTCCAAATGTACCACTAGATAACAGCCACCATACACAAAGCACTGTCTTTTCTTTGCGCATCCTCTCAAAAACGTATAGTAACTACGTCATACTGATTACCTGGGTGCTGCTGACTTGTCTCAAACATAACCATTTCCTTCTGAGTTGTAAGCCTACACTCACTGTTTTTGCACAATATCGGTATAGGCTCCTGAGTTGAGTTCCTTGCGAATCCAGTCACAAATATGGGAGCTCTCTCCAGGGCATCTAGGGAGACCATACACCCCTGTGAATGTAGAGAATAGAATCATTACACAACTGTCAGGAAGTGAATGAAAAACAATGTTAATGAATAGAGACAAGGCACTGTTGCCATGGTGCCGTTACCTTGTTGTTGTCCTCCAACAGAGATCAGGGTTTTCATTGGAGGAGATGGACAGCGCTGCGCCACTGCCCTCCTAGGTGGAAAGGTGAAGAACTGAGAATGACAGCTTCTTGTATAAAGTATATTCCTCCGCTTACCAGGGATGGGCAACTCCTTGAGGACCGGAGACTCCGCAGGCTTTTGTTCCACCTCGGCTATGAGACACCTGATTTAACTACATTGGTTGAATAGGTGTCAAAGTGTACTGCAGCTCTCCAGAACCGGAGTGGCTCTTCCCAATCTCTAACATTCTATTTAAAAAAACATTCTGAGAGGCTTTGCGAGTACGGGTCCAGAGATACTTACAGGAACTGCCCTCCCTGGGAGAAGCCCATGGCATTGTAGCCATCCTTCAGCTTGGGATCCTGGGCCAGCTGGCTGCACACCATGGACACCTGCTCATTGACATCCATGAAGAAACCATTCTCTGTGTCCTGAGGGGTAGATATGAGGCAAGAAAGTTCATGGTGGGAACGTAACAAAGTTGGCAATCAGGAATATCACACTCCCAGTGGGTTAGAAGTTTACATACATTAAATTAGCATTTGGTAGCATTGCATATATATATATATATATATATATATATATATATACATTGATTAACTTGGGTCAAACATTTTGGGTGGTCCACAACAAGTTGGGTGAATTTTGGCCCATTCCTCCTGAAAAAGCTGGTGAAATTGAGTCAGGTTTTTAGGCCTCCTTGCTCGCACACACTTTATCAGTTCTGCCCACAAAGTTGTGGCCATTTTGCCACAACTTTGTAAGTATGCTTGGGGTCATTGTCTATTTGGAAGACCCATTTCCGACCAAGCTTTAACTTCCTGAATGATGTCTTGAGATGTTGCTTCAATATATCCACATAATTTTCCTACCTCATGATGCCATCTATTTTGTGAAGTGCACCAGCCCCTCCTGCAGCAAAGCACCCCCACAACATGAGGCTGCCACCCCCGTGCTTCACGGTTGGGATGGTGTTCTTCGGCTTTTTGTTTAATCAGAAAAGAGGACATTCATCCAAAAAGTACTTTCTTTGTCCTCATGTGCAGTTTCAAAGTACTATCTTTGTCCTCATGTGCAGTTGCAAAATGTAGTCTGTTAGGGCGGAGACATGAGCATCTCGTCATTATATACAGATCTCAGGTTTCAGCCTCTTCAAGAGGAAAGGAAAGTTGCCATGTGCACAGTGCACTGTTCAGACAATGGCTTCCCCTAAAGTATGATGTTTTGCCAAAATTATATAATTACTCCTGTCTAAATAAAATCATTCAAAATCCATCAACCACAGAGCACGACTTAGCCACAGGGGATGATTAGCTTCTTAGGCACATGCCTATTTAGGCAGCCAGTATTTGGGCAGCACGCGTGACAATAAGCCTAGCTGATTGAGTTGTCAGTGAACAGCATCTAAATGATGTGTTTAGATAATGTCTTGAGTATCATTTTAAAATGTTGAGAGAAAAAAAAGTGGAGGGGTATGGGATGAAGATATGGCACGTCTTGCTCAAACGAATGTACTTGGTTCTCTAGGATGCACACAGCTGTCTCCTGCCAATTCTTGCGCATTTCCTTGTGTGAATTGTTTGCCCATTGATTGTTTATTTGGATCAATTCCCAATTACATACAGTGCATTCAGAAAGTATTCCAACCCTATTTTTGCGATATTATAGTGGCCAGACATCGATCAAGTGCAAAAATAATGTTCAATGAGTAAAAACATATATAATCCCTCCTCACTCTCACACACACAGTTCAACACAACAAAATCTATATATTTGAGCTACACTGCACATTATTACATTGTACATTTTTTGCTTGTGGACATTTGTTCTACAATGTGCCAGCAAAAGTGAGAAAGTGTGTGGTGTGTTAGGGAATAATCAGAATTTGTTGGTAACATAGGTAAGATGTTTTATATTCATCATATGTTTATAAGTTACTTCTCATCAGAATGGTATTTTTGTATAATACTGTGGTGAGGTTGCAGTTATCTGTTCTATGTCAAGACTAAGTTGCATGGGCCGCAGAGAGGGGAGAGGTCAAAGTGTCATCATGTGTAAACATATCTTTTGCTCCACTGTGTGTGTGACAGTCACTCCCTATTTTTCCCATTGGGGAAAAGGAGGATGGCAGTGTCTGGAATCATTCTCATGCTCCCTTTTATCTTAACCTATAGCCTCACTCTCCTCTCCGTGAGTTTGTCCAGGATTGGTTGTATTTAGAATTGGTTGTATCTAAATTATAATTTGATATATGCCTGTTGATATGGAGGATTGGTTTATGGTTCTGGGGTTTGAGAAAGGAGACAAAGCTGAACGATGAATTATGCCGATGCTGTCTTATCCTGTGTGTGTCTTTGCTATAAAGGACCTCATTTGAAATGTGGAAGGGGCTCTCAGAGAATTAATTGAGGGACACTGAATTACCTGAGAGTCACAGGATTGTGATAGAGCTCATACCAATTTGTAAGTCGCTCTGGATAAGAGCGTCTGCTAAATGACTTAAATGTAAATGTAAATATCATTATAAGTAAAGATGGACTTTGATAACTAACTCTGACTTGTGTGTGTGGTTTGCTCCCATGATTTGGTAAATAGAGGAAATTTCCACGACAGGTGTTCCTTTCACCTCTATAGTGGCATCCAGCTTAAGCCAGGCCCGGCATCAGCTACACTTGATCCCTGAATCGACTTGTTTAACAAGCAATGCCTCATTTTCACCTAATTCTCTCATTCTGAAAATGAACCACACACTGTAGAGGGAAAACATTAGTTAACAGATAGAGGTTAGTTTGTTAGCTTGTTAACATTTCACACAGATTGCCAGGGTCCAGTAAGCAACTAAAGCATTATAACTTGAGGAACGATGTTGTGCCGAAAAGCTCCCCCCCTGCCAACCCCCCCCCCCCCCCCCCCCCCCTTCGCGTGAACGAGCACGCACTCAATTCTTCATTGCTGAAACTTGCTTTCTAATCACGTTAGACTGCGTTTAATTTGATATGTTGGTTTGATCGTTGGGGAGGCACTGGTAATGTCTGCAGTTTTCGGTTTGACTAATTGTTTCAACTGTATTAGTCTATAAATAAATCTCTGCCAAAATTCATAATCTCTCCCATGTCTTATTCGACTAGTAGATGTTCTGAAATGTTTATTGCTTGCCTACATTTTACACCCTCTGTTTAATATAACACACATACATGAATTATTCATTTTGGTTGCCTACCCTGACGAAGTTTGTTCTATAGAAAGTATTTGACTCTAGCCACAAAATTAAGGAAATTGCATCAAACCCTTCGTACGCAGCCTCTGGTCCACATTGTATAAACTGACATCAAGTCAACAAAGTCCTTTTTGTTTTGAGTCATTGGGAATGATAATAGTTCCTCACAATATTTGAAAAATCTTCACTAGCTATAGCTCAAGTCAAGACAGATGGTAAGAGAGGCAGGGTACAGAGATGAATGAGATTGAAAGAACCTGAATATAATCAGGATTTTTTCTGTTTTTATTTGTTTGCTTTAGGTTTTATTTGACTTAGTTGACAATGGAAATTACAGGCCTACTGCTGCATTGACCTACAGCCAATCTCTGAGTTCCATGCGCTCATTTCTTTAGCTGCCAACGGCTCACGGTGTATCAATGTGTCCATACAGCTCTCGCATTAGTTGAATTTTAACTTTGAGATTTGTATCATTTTAATTATGATTTTTATGATTAACTACGTGACAATGATTTTGAGAAACAATAACATTATAGAAATATTACTGTTCCACAAAAATGCACATATAAAAATAATCATAACTGGCACACAGATCGGTAGAGATGGTAGGGTAAATTGTAAGCTTCACCAAATTTGAAACTGGTCTTTACTATAACAACCATTTTTTTAAAAATAAAAAATAAAATCACATAGGAAGTTTGTCCGAAAAAACTAGCCTGCCTATGGAAATCAAATGCCCGTCCAACTTATTCATTTTGGCGCTAGCCCTGCCACAGAGATAGGAGAGTGGAAAGTACCTGAATGACAGTCTTGCCAATCATCAGGGACAGGACGTCAATGCCAGGGATTGCTTCCTCGATCATCTTCTTTATGGAGCCCATGCTGAGAGGGTTGCAACAGCTGTCTCCTGTATTCAAACAGAAACAAGAACAGGGTCTATATACACTATCTGACATAGCATGACTTATCTAAGGGCCACAGGCAAATATAGGAAGTGGCCTCCCCTTCCTTGCTTAGCCATTCTGCCAAACTGAGAAACATCCTTGCTGTATGTGAAAACATAATGTTCTAGTATTATGCATCTAAGTGCTTACCCATTCCATGCCACATAACCAATGGGAGGGTGGCATTGTCAGATCCATGTACCGGGCTGAGGACAAGTTGTGACAGCAGGGGGCCAGCCCCCAGGAGCAAGCGGAGAAGTGTGGTCATCTTGAACCCTGAAATCAATATAAAGAAGAGGACCAGAAGTGAACTAATGCAAATTCAAGGCTATCTATGTAATCAGTCATGTGATACAACAGGAACGTTAGTGGGCTATTAGCGGTGTTAAACGGAACAATATGTGTTAGTGTTAAAAGGCACAATGTGTAATTTCAACAGCCTGGCCCTGCCACTTTGTTTGGTAAACTGAGCGATGGGGCTGAGGGGATGTAATCTCTCAGATGCAGACGTAGTTATTATGAATTCAAGGTCTGGCAGAGTGTGCCTTTAAAGCCGCGATTCTTGTTTGGTAGGGGTCTTCCATGTTGTCAAAATCATGGAATATGCCTGCGAGAGCTTCCCAAAATCAAAGACAAGTTTGGGAGGTGCCTTTCTTTTATAACAAACCAGCTCCCCAAATGTGGGAAGCTAGGGACGTTATTTTCCTAGCTTGATAGGTATCTATGTCTGAACAAGCAACTGTCTTCATTTCTTGCAAGTCGTGTTTCACTGAATATTGAAACAATACACATTTGCTGAGCAATAAACACTCAATCTGAAACCGAGCAATAAACTACTACTTACTTTTCAGAATCGCCACAGTTTGTCACATGACATGCTAGCTACCCGGAAGAAATTTGAGAAACAATCATCAACTTCCACATCATACGGAGCAGCATATCCTGCGATGTGTACATTAGTTTAGTTTATCTTGTGTTGTAGAGTTCAGTGTAAATAAAAATAACGTCACCGAATAAAAAAATATTATTGATCATGTGACTACCGCTTTCCCTGAATCGCAAACAGTGTACACAACACTTTTACCACTGTTTTTACTTGGTCTGTGCCAAGTGGAAAGGCTACAAGCAGTAAGGACGCTATACCGCTATAAGGCAAAACAGAGAGCTCTTTACACATTTATTAAACACGACAGGTGCAACGTAAACCAGAGGTTTGTGTTGAAGAGTCCATTCGTTCTAGGTAGGTTTGCTCTATAGCTCAAATTCAACTAAAATGCACTAGCAGCTGTACTATTTTGGATCTACTTATGAGACCTATCTAGCTATCTATTCTCGTTATGTACCAATGTGGCCAGCTGTTTCAAGTGATTCACATTTCGATTCACATGCATGACTGACTGCTTATAAGCCTCCAGTGTTGTAATAACCTTGTTTTATTATTTTTATTTTATTTAACCTTTTTTGTTTTGATCTTGGCAAGTTAGTTCAGAACAAATTATTATTTACAATGGCGGCCTACCAAAAGGCCTCCTGCGGGGACGGGAGCTGGGATTATAAATACAAATAAATTAAATAAAAATATATGGCAAAACAAACATCAAAACAAGAGAGAGAGCAGAGATTTAAAATCCCCTTTCCCAAATCTAATGTCAGAAAATGGAGAAGTTATGATTGAAAGAAGAAGCATAGAGTTACTAAAACTACACACAGTTATTATACCAACTTTGGAAGAAGTGAACTTTACAGATAACACACAATCACATACCAATGCCCATGTTTATTTTGACTGTGTCCGTTTGTAATGGGAATTTCCAGGCGAACAAAAAAGGAGAGCAGTTGTTGATCACATCAATCAAAATAATGTTGGTTTAATTACAAGATGCAACAGGGAGACACCTCTAGTACAGAAGCAGAGAAAATGTCTAACGGGCCTCTTGGAGACAGGCCCTTTATATTCAGACAGTGCCAAATGTTCTCTTAACATCAGCCCGAGAGGCTTGTGCGAAGTCAAAACAAAAGACAGTGACTTTGCCTGCTGCTACAGAATCACACAGTGCATACTGTAATCAATACAATTAGAATCAGTGTCCTCGTTCCTTTTGCAATCTGTAGCTCTGGCGTCAATCACTATCAAACGATATGAGAAGAATCCATAACATTCAGTACAAAAATCTAGTGACTATCAACTCAGACACAAATATGTCACAAATAGAACATGTATATTACAGAATAGCAAAAACATACAAATATGCTAAGCATTGTGTTAATCACTCTAAACTGAATAAGAACTCGGGCTCCTGAGTGGGGCAGCAGTCGAAGGCAATGCATCTCAGTGCTACAGGCATCACCACAGACCCTCGTTCAATTTCAGGCTGTATCACAACCGGCCGTGATTGGGAGTCTCATAGGGCGGCTCACAATTGGCCCAGCATCATCCGGGTTAGGGTTTGGCCGGGGTAGGTCATCAGTGTAAAGAAGAATTTCTTTTTAACTGACTTACCTAGTTAAATAAAACATTTAATAAATATACTTTATTAACCTTAAATGGCCACTACACCATGTCAAAAGGCACTACATTATGTCATTCTATTCCACCCCCCTCATCAGCTGACTTGCGTAACACACTCTCTGTTCCTCCAATGTTAACCTTTTGAGTGTGAACGTTTTATTAGTCAGCAGATACACTAGGTTCACATCTGCTTTTAATCAGTCTGCACAAGTCACAGTCAGAGTGAAGGAGAGGCCAAGACTACTGGTTTATTTCATTTAGTGGACAGACCTGTATTCTGAGATCAGATTTATTGCGTACTACTGGTCCAGCTCTAAAAGAGGTAGCTATGAAAAATCATTGAATTCATGATTCTGTGACTGACTTTACATAGGCCATAATTCACAGACTGGTATTTGTTTTCCATCTTGTTTTTTTCTTCAGGATCAACATGTATAAGCCACACCACCAGCCAGCCTAAAACTATTTGGAGCATCATCTGAAGAAGAATATATGATGCTCCCCAGTCCTATGATCTAGGTCTAGAAACTCAATAACAGCAAGTGAGTAACATTCTGGTCCAACCAGTCCTACTTGTGATAATTGGTCAAACCTTTTTCTCTATCTAAACCAGGGCTCTCCAACCCTCTTCCTGGAGAGCTACCATCCTGTAGGTTTTCGCTCCAACCCTCATCTAGCGCACCTGATTCTAATAATTAGCTGGTTGAGAAGCTGAATCAGGTTAGTTACAACTGGGGTTGGAGTGAAAACCTACAGGTGGGTAGCTCTCCAGGAACAGGGTTGGAGAACCCTGAATTCTGAACATTCCTCAATATAAAGAGCTAAGTCTACTGTTATAATGCATGTCTACAGTATATTTGATTTCTTTGACTTAGTCAGGTGTTTTGTAATGGTTGCACAAGCACCCATGGATTTATTTGAACACCATAAGGACCATTGACCTGTCAGGTCATGGTCATTCTCATATCCAGCCTGTGTCTGTAGTCTTAACCCGTGTGTGTGTGTGTGTGTGTGTGTGTGTGTGTGTGTGTGTGTGTGTGTGTGTGTGTGTGTGTGTGTGTGTGTGTGTGTGTGTGTGTGTGTGTGTGTGTGTGTGTGTGTGTGTGTGTGTGTGTGTGTGTGTGTGTGTGTGCGTGTGCGTGTGTGTGTGCGTGCTTGCGCATGAGACTGAATGTCTAGCCATTTTTCCTGCTGACTCTTGCTCTCTGTCTGTCCTGCATATTTTCTTAGGACACTATGGTTAGGTGACCTCAGATCACAACCACTTCATTCCATCTCTGGCTGTCACCTGACTGGTGGTTGCCATGGCTTTACAAAATGGATTCTCCATCAACTCCACCCCACTGGATGAGAGTGGAGAGACAACACCCCTACTTAAAAAACATGTGGTGGATGTTGATGATTCAGGTGTCTACTATTTTTGCGTTGCTCTTTTGCATAGTAAGCACTCAGCAGCATGGATGTGCTAGAGGGTGATTTATTATGTAATGATAACTTTTTATGATAGTTGAAGGAAGTCATATCAAGTGAAAATTTGACCTACCTGGAAGTTTGGATATGTCCCTATGCTTTAGCTTAGTGCTAGTGAAATAGGTCATTTAAGTGTCAAGTACTCCTCGTTTGGTAGTGTAGATGTTCTACCAGCGCTGTTTAAATAGTCATCTTTAAAGTTTTGAGTTTTTTCAGATCGATTGTGAGGTGTGATTGTGCACTTGTTGTCATCATGTCTACCAGTACCTCCACAATGTTGCTCTGCACGCTACAATCTGGCCATCATGATGTTCTTCGGATTCTCTGTTGTCTATGGTCTCCGTGTCAATCTAAGTGTTGCCATGGTCGCCATGGTCAATGGGACCAATAGCCAACCAACTCTCAACAGCTCAGTTGGCCATGAGTGCCCAGTGTCCTCCCACGGGAACAACAATGGCAGCCAAACCCCAGACCAACCAGACGGGGTAAGTACCAGCTTTTCCAAAGTATCCACAACTAGACCTATAGTATACTGTACATCCATATTAAAGCTCATATATTACAGTACATCAATATGCTTCACATAAACATGATGCATGCGTACTGGACATACTGCACATGCAAAGTATGCACAGTAGATACAAGACACTCACAAACTAATACGTAACACTATTGCTCATTTACCCCTCTCTCTCTCTCTCTCTCTCTCTCTCTCTCTCTCTCAGATACCTCAGTACTCGTGGGATTCTCCAACTCAGGGCCTGCTGCTGGGGGCATTCTTCTTTGGTTACCTGGTGACTCAGATCCCCGGGGGTTACCTGGCCGGTCACTTTGGAGGGAGTATCTTCTTGGGGGGAGGGGTGCTTGGCACCGCAGCCCTCACCCTCCTCACCCCCCTGGCAGCCCAGCTAGGACCCTACTGGCTGTTTGGCTTACGGGCACTGGAGGGATTTGGGGAGGTAAGAGGCTTCATGTGTGCAGAGTAGGGGTCAATCTCATTCTGTTATCAGCATTGAACTGGATTAGTTTAGCATTCGATTTATGGTATACTTACAGTATAGCCAATTTGGCCATGTGGTCATTATTTTCTCTAAAACTACAAGGTATATTGTTAATTTAAGTGACATATCAGTGTGTATTGCTCTGTGTTTGTGTGTCGTCAGGGGGTGACATTCCCGGCCATGATGGCCATGTGGGCTCGCTGGGCTCCCCCTCTAGAGAGGTCTCGTCTTATTTCCCTGTCGGGGTCAGGGGCAAACTTTGGGGCTTTTGTAGCCCTGCCCCTCACCGGCTTCATATGTCACAGTCTGGGCTGGCCCGCTGTCTTCTACATGTGTGGTGAGAGTTGGATAGCAATTACACTCCCCAAACATTTACACTGAGTGTTCAAAACATTAAGGACACCTTCGTAATATTGAGTTGCACCCCCCAACCATATACATTCCCCCTACACACACCATTATCTGCATTGTCAGCTCTTATTTTATTCTCCTGTTTTCACACACATTATACTTTCCTATTTTTGGATCATTCACAATTCTTCTCTGTACACTCAATCAATCAAATGTATTTATAGAGTATTTCTATTTTTTACAACAGTAGTTGAGAAGAAAAAAAAAGGTGCTTATACAGAAACTGAGCCTAAAACCCCAGAGAGCATGCAATGCAGATGTAGAGGCACGGTGGCTAGGAAACACTCCCTAGAAATACAGGAACCTAGTTCAGCACAAACACTGTTCCTACATATCCTCTTGCTTTATAAAGATGTCAACATAAACAGTCTTTTCTCTCATTCCCTCCCTCTCTCTCCCTCTTTCTCTCGTCACCAGGGGGTGCTGGTTGTATTTGGGCAGTTTTCTGGTTCATTCTGGTGTCTGACCAGCCTGGCACTCATCCACGAATCAGCACAAGAGAAAAACATTACATCATCAACTCCATAGGAAAAGATGTAACAACAATATATCTGTGGTATCCTTTATGCCACTTTATCAAACATTTGTCAATCACTTTACAGTCAATCCCCTTTCTCTCTCTCTCTCTCTCTCTCTCTCTCTCTCTCTCTCTCTCTCTCTCTCTCTCTCTCTCTCTCTCTCTCTCTTTCTCTATGCCTCTGAACCCAGGGTGGTGCCCATGGCTGGTCAGTGCCTTTGTTACCCATGGTGCTCTCTGTTCCCCTGTGGGCCATCATAGTGTCTCAGATGTGTGCCAACTGGGGTTACTACACTCTGCTCACCTCACTACCCACCTACATGGACACGGTGCTTCACTTTGACCTCCGACAGGTGAGACCCAAAGAAATTGTACATTAAGTCATACATCATAGATATGGACATATGATTTCTATGGATGATGCCAGAAGAGGGGAGAGACAGAGTGAGATGCTCAATTCCAGAGTGCAGTCAAGACTAGATAACTATAAGAATATGGTAATAGCTCTACTGGGTGGCAAACTACCTGCCCTCCAGGACACCTTCAGCACCCGATGTCACAGGAAGGCCAAAAAGATCATCAAGGACAACAACCATCCGAGCCACTGCCTGTTCACCCTGCTATCATCCAGAAGGCGAGGTCAGTACAGGTGCATCAAATCGGGACCGAGAGACTGAAAAACAGCTTCTATCTCAAGGCCATCAGACTGTTAAACAGCCATCACTTGGTGGCTTCCACCCGGTTACGTAACCCTGCATGTTAGAGGCTGCTGCCCTATATACAGAGACTTGAAATCACTGGCCATTTTAATAATGGAACACTAGTCACTGTAATAATGTTTACATATTTTGCTTTACTCATCTCATATCTATATACTGTATTCTATTCTACTGTATTTTAGTCTATACCACTCCGTAATGGTTCATCCTAATATTTATATATTCCTTAATTCCATTCTTTTACTTTTAGGTTTGTGTCGGCCGCCCAACAACCTGCCCGCTCGACCCTATCCCCTCCTCTCTTCTCCAGACCATTTCCGGAGACCTTCTCCCTTACCTCACCTCGCTCATCAACTTATCCCTGACCGCTGGCTACGTCCCTTCCGTCTTCAAGAGAGCGAGAGTTGCACCCCTTCTGAAAAAACCTACACTCGATCCCTCCGATGTCAACAACTACAGACCAGTATCCCTTCTTTCTTTTCTCTCCAAAACTCTTGAACGAGCCGTCCTTGGTCAGCTCTCCCGCTATCTCTCTCAGAATGACCTTCTTGATCCAAATCAGTCAGGTTTCAAGACTAGTCATTCAACTGAGACTGCTCTTCTCTGTATCACGGAGGCGCTCCGCACCGCTAAAGCTAACTCTCTCTCCTCTGCTCTCATCCTTCTAGACCTATCGGCTGCCTTCGATACTGTGAACCATCAGATCCTCCTCTCCACCCTCTCCGAGTTGGGCATCTCCGGCGCGGCCCACGCTTGGATTGCGTCCTACCTGACAGGTCGCTCCTACCAGGTGGCGTGGCGAGAATCTGTCTCCTCACCACGCGCTCTCACCACTGGTGTCCCCCAGGGCTCTGTTCTAGGCCCTCTCCTATTCTCGCTATACACCAAGTCACTTGGCTCTGTCATAACCTCACATGGTCTCTCCTATCATTGCTATGCAGACGACACACAATTAATCTTCTCCTTTCCCCCTTCTGATGACCAGGTGGCGAATCGCATCTCTGCATGTCTGGCAGACATATCAGTGTGGATGACGGATCACCACCTCAAGCTGAACTTCGGCAAGACGGAGCTGCTCTTCCTCCCGGGGAAGGACTGCCCGTTCCATGATCTCGCCATCACGGTTGACAACTCCATTGTGTCCTCCTCCCAGAGCGCTAAGAACCTTGGCGTGATCCTGGACAACAAACTGTCGTTCTCAACTAACATCAAGGCGGTGGCCCGTTCCTGTAGGTTCATGCTCTACAACATCCGCAGAGTACGACCCTGCCTCACACAGGAAGCGGCGCAGGTCCTAATCCAGGCACTTGTCATCTCCCGTCTGGATTACTGCAACTCGCTGTTGGCTGGGCTCCCTGCCTGTGCCATTAAACCCCTACAACTCATCCAGAACGCCGCAGCCCGTCTAGTGTTCAACCTTCCCAAGTTCTCTCACGTCACCCCGCTCCTCCGCTCTCTCCACTGGCTTCCAGTTGAAGCTCGCATCCGCTACAAGACCATGGTGCTTGCCTACGGAGCTGTGAGGGGAACGGCACCTCAGTACCTCCAGGCTCTGATCAGGCCCTACACCCAAATAAGGGCACTGCGTTCATCCACCTCTGGCCTGCTCGCCTCCCTACCACTGAGGAAGTACAGTTCCCGCTCAGCTCAGTCAAAACTGTTCGCTGCTCTGGCTCCCCAATGGTGGAACAAACTCCCTCACGACGCCAGGACAGCGGAGTCAATCACCACCTTCCGGAGACACTTGAAACCCCACCTCTTTAAGGAATACCTAGGATAGGATAAAGTAATCCTTCTCACCCCCCTTAAAATATTTAGATGCACTATTGTAAAGTGGTTGTTCCACTGGATGTCATAAGGTGAATGCACCAATTTGTAAGTCGCTCTGGATAAGAGCGTCTGCTAAATGACTTAAATGTAATGTAAATGTGTGAATTGTGTGTATTGTTGTGAATTGTTAGATACTACTGCACCGATGGATCTAGAAACACAAGCATATCGCTATACCCGCAATAACATCTCCTAAATATGTGTATGTGACCAATACAATTTGATTTGATGTTGATATAAGGGAAAGGGGGATAGCTAGTCAGTTGTACAACTGAATGCCTTCAACTGAAATGTGTCTTCCGCATTTAACCCAACCCCTCTGAATCAGAGAGGTGCGGTTGGCTGCCATAATCGACATCCAGGCTCCATAGATAGAGTTGTGTCATATTTCTTAGACAAGTGTATACATACTTTAGGTGGTAGGACTAGAGAATGACTGACTAAGTTTTAATGTCGTATCAGTATATCACACTGTACAGGGATAGTACAGGAGTCTCTGGACTTGAATCATGTTGTGTTGTTACCAAGGCCTGTGCTGCTGTAGCAATGTTTGAATAAAACATTGGTGAAAGTGACGCCATCTTATCGGGATATTTTATTCCTACAATGTAGTTGAAATTATTTTTGTCGTTGGTTAATATTGTCTATTTCTTTCTGTTTCTCTTTGTAGAATGCCTTTCTCTCAGCTCTGCCCTATCTGGGTGGCTGGGCCTTCTCAGTGATATCAGGTGTAGTAGCAGACAGCCTCCTGGAGAAGGAGCTGTTGAGTGTAACAGCGGTCCGCAAGATCTTCACTATCACAGGCAAGGAGGGGACTTTTATTTTTAAAGGAATTGGTCTTGGTTACTTATGGAATGGGCTTTACCAGATGTTGATTGATTGGCTGTTAAAACGTAAAAAAGTTTGCAACAATTTTTTGGGGGATTCTTTGGTACTATTTAATGCAGTTGATATTTTAGTCTGTAGAAATATGTTTATCAGCAAAATATGAATTTATAGTTTTACATTTTATATTGACATTTTAGTGATTTATCAGAAGCTCTTATCCAGAGCAACTTACAGTTAGAGTATTTTATATATATATATATATATATATATATATATATATATATATATATATATATATATATATATATATATATATATATATATATTGTGTGTGTTGTTGTTGTTGTTGTTAATTGAATGAATGAATGGCCACACTTATATGTCTCTTATCAATAGAAAGTAAGTGCAGTGTTTGAACATTCAACATGTGTATTGATGTATATTGTTGACTCCTCCTCCCTCAGGTCTGCTGCTGCCTGCAGCGTTCCTGGTTGCTGTGGGCTTCTCCGGCTGCAGTGGGGTGTTGGCTGTGACCTTCCTCACCCTCTCTACCACTGTTGGGGGCACCAGTGCAGCCGGGGTCTTCATCAACCAGATAGACATTGCTCCACGGTGGGTGTTTCTCTATTTGACATGTCGTCACTTCACTTTTTTCTCTTCACTTCTCTCCTTTACTCACCAGTCTTTTCTGGCATATTTTGGACCTTCACTGAACTCTCTTGCACTCATTCTATCACACTCTCAGTCACTTACTCAGTGCCTTTTCACTGCTTTTGGATGTATTTGAACCTCTTTGTCTCACTCTTCCTCTCATATTCAGGTATGCGGGGTGCTTTTAGGAATCACCAACACTTTTGCGACTATCCCAGGTGTTGTCGCGCCCATCATCACAGGTTACCTCACCAAAGATGTACGCTTTAGCTTTTCCCTCATCATCAAATTGATTCATTCTGAAACTGCTTTTCAAAATAATTCTATATATTTAATATAGCTACTTAAATACTTGTTTCTGTAAAAAGTATTCGACCGAGGCTGCGTCTACACAGGCAGTCCAATTCTTGATCTTTTTTTCACTCATTGGTCTTTTGACCAATCAGCTCTGAAAACGATCTGATGTGATTGGTCAAAATAACAATTAGTGGAAGACAGATCAGAATTGGGCTGCTTGACACGAGGACAATGCAATGGCTCATTTCTAAAAGTTACTGCACCCTTGAAGACTGTTATACATACAACTGTGACTCATGTCTCCCCTCCCTCCTCAAACAGCACTCCTTGGCGGGATGGAGGAATGTGTTCTGTCTATCAGCCGGGATCAGCGCCGGAGGAGCGCTTGTCTTCACCTTGTTTGGCAGCGGGAAGGTCCAGAAATGGGCCCTGGCAGAGGAGGAGCAGGAGCAGGCAGAAACCGAGAGAGATGGGTTAATCCCTACATGACAGACAGACAGACAGACAGACAGACAGACAGACAGACAGACAGACATGACCTAAAGGGAATAGGGCCTGTAAGAAATAAGCTGACCTCAGGTTAACTTAACTCCCCATCAGGTGGTTTTAAAAAGGATGGACCAGTGCATTTTAATAGTCTCTTAGTACGCTGTGTTGGGAATGGGACCCTATATATAATACATTATTCATGATAGAATTAGGGACTTTTTAAAATGGCTTCTTTATATTCCAAATGCCTTTCTTTAGTATTGCAGACCACATGTCACCATGCCAGCCCAGGACCGCGACATCTGGCTTCTTCCCCTGCTGGATCGTCTGAGACCAGCCACCCGGACAGCTGATGAAACTGAGGAGTATTTCTGATTTTGTGTGGAAAAAATAATTCTGATTGGCTGGGCCTGGCTCCCAAATTTGTGGGCTTATGCCCTCCCAGGCCCACCGATGGCTGTGCCCCTGCCCAGTCATGTGAAATCCATAGATTAGGGCCTAATTAATTTATTTCAATTGACTGATTTCCATATATGAACTGTAATGTTTTTTTCTTCAGTGTATATATATATACAGGATGAGTCATTATACCTTTTTTTACTTAAATCTAAGAGCTTTACATTTAATAATGGGCTACCCGTAGTGGTATAAGGAAATACACAGGCAACTTCTAATAAACTAGATTATTCTTTAATTGATCACTTTTAAGTGCTCTTATACTTTTATCTGCCACATTTTATTTAAAAAATACCTGTGCTCTTCCCAGGATTCATTGCCTATGATTAGCCATTGTCTGGTCTGTTGGCTATATAACAATTACTGCCCCAAACCATTTGTGCTTTGAATATTTTTTTATTGAACGACAGACAGAGGTACTTACAGAACTTGAACAATTGATATTTTACCGCTGCCTACTTGACCTCCCGGCACTTTGCCCTTAAGGACATTGCTGCACAAAAAAAATGTGGTTACCAAAAATGTTTAATTTGAGGAAATGTACATTCATGTAAGAATGTTTTGTTGGTCAATGTAAATTCATGCAAGAACATTTTGTAAGTGTTAGGTAAAAACAAATCAATGTGAATGTTCATAACAGAAAAAAATATGTGAAATCAAAATGTCATGCTATTTCCAATAGCCTACTGGTTTAACTTTCCATTAAATAATATACCAAATGTTCACATACTGACTTTTTGGGTTGTCATGTGTTGTCATTTTAATACTTTTGAATAACTATATTAGTGCCAATTTTATCCTAATTGTGCTATACATTTTTTATTCGCATTTATATTGCGTCAAATATGTTTATTTTGACATTTTCAAGCTCCATAACCTGGTTTCCATTTTAACTTCCAACCCGGATGTTGTTAGTTGCTAGCGTGAACGTGACGGAGTGAAACAAGTGCTTCCTTTACATTTTCAGACTGCAGGGCAATAACATTTTTGTACGTTGTTTTTTTGCGGGGAGGCAGTTTTCGGAATACTCCAACTACTAAAAAGGCATCACCTTAACCCTGAGTAGAGACATTTTAAGAAGGCTATACGAAAACGCGCCGCTGAGGCTCATGAAATGCCCCCAATATTGAAGACGATTTAGATTCCAGCAGTGAATCTGAGCCTGACAGTGATGTATTTTGGACTAAACTTCGTCAATGTTCCACTGGTAGTGAGGACAGTGAGATAGAAGCGCCATCAACCGAGAAACCTCGGCTGAAGAACCCAGTCACTTCAACAGGAAAACCGGTTCCTCCAACAGAAAATGGGGATCATGAGACTGGCAAAGATGGCACCGTTCGGCGAGGGTTAAATCCCATTGGAGAGGCAGTGGGCCAGAGAGCAACATGTTTTCATGGTCGCTCCAGGGCCAGCAAAAAGCGACATAGACAGCAGCCCACTCAGCGCCTTTCATTGCCTGTTTGACATCAACATGTTGCTCCACATCAAAGAATGTACAGTTGAAGAAGCGCGCAGATGCACTGATGACAGTTTTTATGATATGTGTTTGGATGAGCTTCAAGCCTTCATTGCGCTCCTTTACGTTCGTGTGGCAATTGCGCGAAGATGGAGAGCTTTTGGAATGACCAGTGTGGGGTGATTCTATTTGGACAAACAATGCCAAGGAACAGATTTAGAGACATCATGCGATATTTATGTTTTGCCCCAAAATAAATAAAGAGTGAAAGTGTTAAAAATGACAAATGTTCCCCCTTGTCACACGTTTTGAACAGTTTTGTCAAAAATAGCATCACCTGCTACAACACAGGGCCGAATATTGCTGTTGATTCGCAGTTTCCTACAAAAGCACAGGGCGTTTTCTCGCACTTCATGGGAAACGAGCTCGACCGTTATGGAATCAAGTTCTGGATGGCAGTGGATGCTTACTCCAAATGCATCGTGAATGGTTTCCCGAACTTGGGGAAAGAAGATGACTTCCAGACAACTGGACAGTGCCAGTGTGGTGCTGAAGCTGATGGAACCTTATCTTGACAAAGGAAGGAATAAATAAATTGCCGCATGACGCGAGGCTGTGTACATGTGTAAGCCAATGAAGACCATCGGTGTTCTCCGCACCCTGCACCTGTCTGTTGGCACTAGTACCTGCAGAAAGAAAACCCCAGAATCTCTGCCTTTCAACAACTCCACTAAAGTCGGGGTGAATGTGTTGGATAGGCATGCGCGCATGTAGTGTGAAGGGTGGCTCCCAGTGTTGGCCGAAGGCCGTCTTCTACAACGTCCTGGACTTGGCAGCCATCAATGCCTATGTGCTTTACAAAGAGTGCATGTGGGACACTATGCGATTATACCCGGAGAGAGTTTATCCTGAACCTAGCATCAGCGCTTCGGGCAAACTATGTGATGCTAAAAGGAGCTATAAAGTCAGATCCCGATCCCCGCCCTGCCAACGAGGTAGTGAAAAGAAAGAGTTGTCAGGGGGCTAGTACTCAATGTAGGAACGTAACTCTTGAGGGATGTTCAGAATGCAGGAGATATTTTTCCGGTAAAGAAAATCATTCTCTGTCACAGATGCTTGTCGCAGGACACTTTACAAAATCCCCAAATTTGCGGCATGTGGTAAAGCGGGCGCCCACGAACTGTGAAGACATATGTTAATGCGTTGGCTGCATTTTCATCGACATACTACCTACCTCACCATGACTTCAGCATATACATTTGGCAACGCGTCATGAATATAAAAATACAGTATAGGCTACAGTGTTTGATGGAATAAGTTATGTGTTCATGGTTTACATTGAATTTACTGACTGTAAATTTGTAACCAAAACGAGTTAACAAAATGTATTTGATTCCATTAAGGTTACGCATTTAAAATTACAGGTGTTGTAGATTACTTTTGACTAATATTCATATTTTAATCTCTCCCCCCAAAAAAGAGATTAAAGAGTTGACACCAAAAAAATGAAATAGTTGAATCTCTGACGAACTGCACATTATAAAATAAAGATACATTTTGAGTAATCAAGAAATAAGATATGCTCAAGGTGGGCAGCAAGGCTTCTGTCTTTCCAAATTCAAAAGTGTGTGTAATTTTGAGATGGTTAGTGCTATTCGGGACCCTACCCTAAACCTTAACCATAACCCTTACCTAACTATTTTAAATGTCTACTTCAATGGGGTGACGTCAGAGTTGCGACAGTTGCTAAAACTCTCAAGAGGGCTATGAATAAATACATTTCTATGGCTGTGCATCAGGCACTTGCCTCAGATTTAGTGTGAATGATCTGGATGTACATTGCGGTAAACTTCACTGAGCTACAATTCAGCAATAAGGCCAGAGGTGTGGTATATACCAATTTAACATGGCTAGGGCTATTCTTACGCATGATGCAATGCGGAGTGCCTGGATACAGCCATTAAATGCGCTGCATGGTCAATCCGATGTCTGCAGTGCCCATACAGCATTTTCTGCCATACAACCTCTGCAGAAGTCAGGGCATTCATACTTGTTGAGTTTCGCATAGCAGAGCTGTTGTGAAGGAAGTTGTCAAGGAAGTGAGTTTGTGTTTATACTGGACCCCCGCCCCCACCTACCGTCAACCAATCATGGCAATGCAGAGAGTTAAATGGAGCCATCCACATTGTTACAAATAAATTGGGCGGTGCCCATGCAGTACAGAGCTCAATTTGGCCTCTGCATGCCTCCAGAGGCTTCACACCATCCATATGGTACATTCAACCACATTTTGATCAAGCATAAATGGTCTTTTAACCATTGGTATATTGGCCATATACCACAAACCCCAAGGCTCCTTATTGCTATTAAAAACTGGTTACCAACGTAATTAGAAAAGTCAACAATTTTTGTTTTTGTCATACCCCTGGTATATGGTCTGATATACCACTGCTTTCAGCCATTTAGCATTCAGGGCTTAACCCACCCAGTTTATAATCATAAGAAAAAATGCATAAGCTATTCTTATTATATTGACAAGACAGTGGAGTGACCGCTCTAACAATGAAAATACAGTGCCTTTGGAAAGTATTCAAAACCATTGAGTTTTTCCACATTTTGTTACATTACAGCCTTAACATAAAATGTATTAAATAAAACCAAATCATTAGCAATCTATACACAATACCCCATAATTTACAAAGCGAAAACAGGTTTTTAGAAATATTTGTAAATCCATTTTTTAAAATTAAAACAGAAATACCTTATTTACGTAAGTATTCAGACCCATTGCTATGAGACTCGAAATTGTGCTCAGGTGCATCCTGTTTCCATTGATCATCCTTGAGATGTTTCTACTTGATTGGAGTCCACCTGTGGTAAATTCAATTGATAGGACATGATTTGGAAAGGCACACACCTGTCTATATAAGGTCCCACAGTTGACAATGCATGTCAAGAGTATAAACCAAGCCTTGAGGTTGAAGGAATTGTCCGTAGAGCCCCGAGACAGGATTGTGTCGAGGCACAGATCTGGGGAAGGGTACCAAAACATTTCTGCATCATTTAAAAAAAAAACTTTTAACTAGGCAAGTCAGTTAAGAACAAATTCTTATTTACAACGACTGCCTACACCGGTCAAACCCGGACGACACTAGGTCAGTTGTGTGCCGCCCTATGGGACTCCCAATCACGGCCGGTTGTGATAAGCCTGGAAGCAGTAGAGAATGTGAGGTGTTGGTACTCCGCTCCGGTGAGCTCCTGCCCATGTCAAGCACTGCCTGTCACGTATTAAACCAGATTCACACTACAGGCAAATGGTTACATGGATGTCATCAATAATAACAGAGAATGTGACTGCACTTCCTGATTTGGCATGGTTTTAGTTCTGGTCAGAGAGGAAGAGTTGACACATGAGAGGATTTATTCTGCCAAAATTTGTCTGCGTGAGAAAAGCCCTTTTTTTGTATGGAGGTCGATAAATTAGTGCCAAATTACGTGAGGTTTACTTGATCGGGTATAAGTTTTGTAATGTTTAGGCTGTTACAAATGTACTGTTAAGTGTATGCATGTTGCATTCTGGCAATTTTGAGAAATAACTTAGTTGTGCCTGTTATTCACACGCGTATCAACCCTCTCATTGGCTAGAATGGTCCCACCTGACCTCACTTGTTTTGCTGATTGAGGACATGTATTTCCATTGTTGGAGCGGTCATTCGGCAAGATTGGCAATATAATAGATCATCTTTGATTTGGTTCATTAGGAAATGCTCCTTCATTCAGACATACCATTTTTTCCTATCATCTCACAAATCTCCGCTTTGAACACAGCCGCAAGCTGCCCAGTGACACGAGCCTACCAGATTAGATAAATGCCATCTATGCTTGCTTCGAGGAGAGCAACACTGAACCATGCATGAGAGCACCAGCTGTTCCGGATGACTGTTCACACTTTCCTTAGCTGATGTGAGTAAGACCGTTAAACAGGTTAACATTCACAAGGCCGCAGGGCCAGACAGATTGTAGGATGCGTACTCTGACATTTTTCTTTTATTTTTCTCCCCAATTTTGTGGTATCCAATTGTTAGTCTTGTCTGCACCTCGCTGGCACTCCTGTGTGGACTGGGGAGAGAAGGTCGAGAGCTGTGCGTCCTCCGAAACACATGACACAATGCCCGCTTAACCCGGAAGCCAGCCACACCAATGTGTCGGAGGAAACACCATACACCTGACGACCGTGTAAGCGTGCAATGCGCCCGGCCCACCACAGGAGTTGCTAGTGCGCGATGGGACAAGGACATCCCTGCCGGCCAAACCCTCCCCTAACCCGGATGATGCTGGGCCAATTGTGCGCCGCCCCATGGATCTCCCCGGTCGCATCCGACTGCGACAGAGCCTGGACTCTAACCCAGAATCTTCAGTGGCACAGCTAGCGCTGCGGTGCAGTGACATTTTCAACCTCTCCCTTACCCAATCTGTAATACCTACAGGTTTCAAGTAGACTGCCATAGTCCCTGTGCCCTAGAACGCAAAGGTAACCTTAAAACCATAGTGCGTTCAAAGCTATTTATTAAACTAAGGACTCTGGGATTAAACAGGTCCCTCAGCAGCTGGATCCTGGATTTCCTGATGGGCCGCCTCCAGGGGATGAGGGTAGGCAACAACATCTCCACCACGCCTACACTCAACACAGGGGCCCCTCAGGGGTGCATGCTTAGTCCCCTCCTATATTCTGTGTTCACCCACTCCAACACCATCATTAAGTTTGCTCACAACATAATGGTGGTAGTCCTGATCACCGACAATGATGAGACAGCCTACAGGGAAGAGGTCAGTGACCTGGCAGTGTTGTGCCAGTACAAAAACCTCTCCCCCGATGTAAGCAAGACAAAGGAGCTGATTGTGGACTGCAGGAAATGGAGGCCTGAGCACGCCCCCATTCACATTGACGGGGCTGTATTGGAGCGGGTTGAGAGCTTCAAGTTCCTCTGTGTCCACATCACTAAGGACCTATCATGATTCAAACACACCAACACTGTCGTGAAGAAGGCATGACAACGTCTCTTCCCACTCAGGAGGCTGAAAATATTTGGCATGGGCCCTCAGGTCCTCAAAAAGCACACTGACTTGGTACCCGCACTCATTGTTTATAGCCTCATTTAAAAATATACAGTTGAAGTCGGAAGTTGACATCACTTAGGTTGTAGTCATTAACTTGTTTTTCAACCACTCCACACATTTCTTGCGAACAAACTATAGTTTTGGCAAGTCTGTTAGGACATCTACTTTCTGCATGACACAAGTCATTTTTCCAACAATTGTTTACAGACAGATTATTTCACTTATAATTTACTATCACAATTCAAGTGGTTCAGAAGTTTACATACACTAAGTTGACTGTGCCTTTAAACAGCTTGGAAAATTTCTGAAAATTATGTCATGGCTTTAGAAGCTTCTGATAGGCTAATTGACATCATTTGAACGGTTTGCAACTGCACATGGGGACAAAGATCATACTTTTTGGAGAAATATCCTCTGGTCTGAAACAAAAATAGAACTGTTTGGCCATAATGACCATCGTTATGTTTGGAGGAAAAAGGGGGAGGCTTGCAAGCTGAAGGACACCATCCCAACCGTGAAGCACGGGGTGGCAGCCTCATGTTGTGGGGGTCCTTTGCTGCAGGAGGGACTGGTGCACTTAATAGATGGCGTCATGAGGAAGGAAAATTATGTGGATATATTGAAGCAACATCTCAAGACATCAGTCAGGAAGTCTTGGGTCTTCCAAATGGACAATGACCCCAAACATACTTCCAAAGTTGTGGCAAAATGGCTTAAGGACAACAAAGTCAAGGTATTGGAGTGGCCATCACAAAGTCCTGACCTCAATCAAATAGAAAATTTGTGGGCAGAACTGAAAAAGAGCGTGTGAGCAAGGAGGCCTACAAACCTGACTCAGTTACACTAGCTCTGTCAGGAAGAATGGGCCAAAATTTTCTCAACTTATTGAGCTTGTGGAAGGCTACGCAAAACAATTTAAAGGCAATGCTACCAAATACTAATTAAGTGTATATAGACTTCTGACCCACTGGGAATGTGATGAAAGAAAAAAAAAAGCTGAAAGAAATCATTCTCTCTACTATTATTCTGACATTTCACATTCTTAAAATAGTGGTGATCCTAACTGAACTAAGACAGTGAAATTTTATGAGGATTAAATATAAAATAATATAAAAAATAAGAGTTAAACAAATCAAAATATATTTTAGAATTTATATTCTTCAAAGTAGCCACCCTTGATGACAGCTTTGCACACTCTTGGCATTCTCTCAACCAGCTTCATGAGGTAGTCACCTCAATCATTTCAATTAACAGGTGTGCCTTCTTAAAATTACATTTGTGGGATTTCTTTCTTTGAAGCGTTTGAGGCAATCAATTGTGTTGTGACAAGGTAGAGGTGGTATACAGAAGATGGCCCTATTTGGTCAAATACCAAGTCCAAATTATGGCAAGAACAGCTCAAATAAGCAAAGAGAAACAACAGTCCATCATTACTTAGACATGAAGGTCAGTCAATCTGGAAAATTTCTATAACTTTCAAGTGCAGTCACAAAAACCATCAAGCACTACGATGAAACTGGCTCTCATGAAGACCGCCACAGGAAAAGAAGACCCACAGTTACCTCTGCTGCAGAGGATTAGAGTTACCAGCTTCAGAAAGTGCAGCCTAAGTAAATGCTTCACAGAGTTCAAGTAAGACACATTTCATTAACTGTTCAGAGGAGGCTGCGTGAATCAGGCCTTCAAGGTCGAATTGCTGCAAAGAAACCCCCTACTAAAGGCCACCAATAATAAGAAGAGACTTGCTTGGGCCAAGAAACATGAGCAATTGACATTAGACCGGTGGAAATCTGTCTTTTGGTCTGATGATTACTAGTTTGACATTTTTGGGTCCAGCCGCTGTGTCTTTTTGAGATGCAGAGTAGGTGAACGGATGATCTCCACATGTGTGTTCCCACCGTGAGGCATGGAGGAGGTGTGGGGGTGCTTTGTGTAGAATTCAAGGCACACTTAACCAGCATGGGTACCGCAGCGATACGCCATCTCATCTGGTTTGCACTTAGTCCCAGTATCATTTGTTTTTCAACAGGACAATGACCAAACATACCTCCAAGGCTGTGTAAGGGCTATTTAAATATGCTCCGCATATTTGGGAATTCCTTCAAGACGGATGGAAAAGCATTCCTCATGAAGCTGGTTGAGAGAATGCCAAGAGTGTGCAAAGCTGTCCTCATGGCAAAGGATGGCTACTTTGAAGAATCTCAAATTTAAAAAATAGTATGATTTTGTTTTAATGTTTTTTTTTGGTTACTACATGATTCCGTATGTGTTATTTCATAGTTTTGATGTAATATAATAATATATGCCATTTACTAGACATGATTCCGTCATGTGTTACATTTCATAGTTTTGATGTCTTGAGCTACAGAAGGATGTCTTCACTATTATTCTACAATGTAGAAAATAGTAAAAAAAATAAAGAAACCCTTGAATGCGTAGTTGTGTCCAAACTTTGTCTACTTTACACCAAAATACTAAAACAAGCGTATACTTACAGACACATGCAAACAATGGCTACATTTCTTCTGCACAGACCTGCATGCTCACACCCCCATCCCTAGTGCCTGCATTATAGTTTGCCACTTGGTCTTAAATTGTAACGTAAAATGTTTAAATACTACATCATTAGATTTTCCATTGTGTCAATGATGGCAGATTGATTGACTTCCAAGTATTTTGTATACGTTTTTTCGTAATGAGAAAATAATTGTCCAGCCTCCTGGGTATCTCACTCCACCCCCATATGTCATGTCTTGAAATATGCAGACAGACAAACTGAAAGTTTACATTGCAATACTTCTATTTATTGAGTCATTCTTTTTTTACTTGAGAATTGACTCTGCAGTCATGCTGTGGAATTTGTGAATTTTGTCTCTTGTATAATAAATTCTATACATTTGTTTATACTGGATCAAACATCCTTTTTTTTCTCTTAAAAAAAAACAACTAATTTCATTAGTTATGCTCTAACTTTCCCTCCATCTTGTGCCAACATCAGCACAACTCTGCATTGTTGGGAAAGGGCTCGTAAGTAAGCATTTCATGGTTAAGTCTACACCTGATGTATTTGGCGCCTGTGACAAATTTGATTTGACTGACTTCATGATCAAAATATATCCTATTTACACTTTGTAGTCAATTTTGACCTGTTTCGGATGTATACATTTTTCTGACTCATGTCTGTCACGTAGGCCATTTTCAAAACAAGAAGTTGCTTTTTAGGAGCAGTCACTCTAAGAGTACAGTTACATGAAGGCTATGAATGAGTGTCTTTAATGTCCTTTTATTCTTCACTTCTTGTGACAACCTTTTTTATTATGCATAAAATCATAGTGAAAACATCATAGGCTATTGATTTATTTTCATCAAGAAAGGTATGCAAAACAGGACATTGACATAACTTGTTTAGATAATAGGCCTACCAAATTTGTGGGAGTTTTTTGCATGTTGATGAAATTATATTCTTCTCTTGGCAGACATCTCATAGTTAGATAATATTCAAATTTTTTCTCATGGTCAGTAGATTCATCCTTCTGATACTTTGCTCAGACACTTCCCACTGGACAAAAATGTTTTTGTGTCATTTCAACCACATGAAATCTAATGTGATGACATTGAATTCATGTGGAAAGCTGTTTGGATTTGCAAAAGGTCCTCAAAAAAATGTTTTTCTCCACCCAAATTGTAACCTAAATCCAATGTCATGGTGACATATAAAAAATACATGTTTATTCACATTGACATTTTTGCACATTTATAAAATATTGCATTTACTTGTACACAGTATAAGCCATTTTATACATGTTACCCAGTCATCTTCAACTAGGCAAACTTGAAATTTTTGCTATTTTAATTGGATATTTAAAAGTGGGTATTTGAGACAAATGTCCAGATTGATTAGGGGATAGGAACAGCTGGGAGCAGGAACGGAACGATAGAGAGAAGAGAGAGAGGAAGGGAGAGAGAAAAAGGGGAACGAACCTAAAAAGACCAGCAGGGGGAAAATGAACAGAGGGGAAAGCAAAATGACAAGACAATCTAAGACAAAACATGACAAAACTTGACATTTTTGCTATTTTAATTGGATATTTAAAAGTGGGTATTTGAGACAAATGTCCAGATATGATTTTTTAATAATCCTCACATTTTATTCAATTAAAATCCCATTTAAATTCCAATGTGTTCTTCCCCTAGTCTTTCACTCACATTTGAAACACATGTGAAGGTGTTCTATTGAGCTCACCTCTTCCCAAATGTGCAATCAAGACATGGGACAACTGGAGCCCAGAGTCATATGCATGTGTTTAGACTTTCTCCCATTCACACTTTGCCCGAGGCCAAACCAAAGAAAAGAATGACCAAAAGGACTTTGTTTGCAAGTGTGAACCAACTACTTTAGATTGCCAGAGGGTGACAGGAAATCACTGTCTTGCAAAATATTCTATTTGCATTAGCAATTAGCCCCCTGAAGGTAGAATGACACTGAGTACCTTACACATGCAGTATATTTAAGATATCAATCATTTCATTTTGTGGCTTTATCAGTAGGCTATAAAAAGAACATGACTTATTTCACTGACCATTTTGTGCTGACACAATTTTTCACTTTTCATGCCCCAGTTTTGTCATGACTAATGTTTATCTTCCTTTAGAGATTGGAATCTACACTAAACAAAAATATAAACTCAAAATGCAACTATTTCAAAGATTTTACTGAGTTACAGTTCATATAAGGAAATCTATCAATTGAAATAAATAAATGAGGCCCTAATCTATGGATTTCACATGACTGGGAATACAGATATGAGTCTGTTGGTCACAGATACTGGAAAAATAGGGGCGTGGATCAGAAAACCAGTCAGTATCTGGTGTGACCACCATTTGCCTCGTGCAGCGCAACACATCTCCTTCATATGGTTGATCAGGCTGTTGATTGTGGCCTTTGGAATGTTGTCCCACTCTTTAATGGCTGTGCGAAGTTGCTGGTACCCTCAAAGCTCATCACTAAGCTAAGGATCCTGGGACTAAACACCTCCCTCTGCAACTGGATCCTGGACTTCCTGACGAGCCGCCTCCAGGAGGTGAGGGTAGGTAGCAACACATCTGCCACGCTGATCCTCAACACTGGAGCTCCCCAGGGGTGCGCGCTCAGTCCCCTCCTGTAATCACTGTTCACCCACGACTGCATGGCCAGGCACGACTCCAACACCATCATTATTATTATTTGCAGACGACACAACAGTGGTAGGCCTGATCAACGACGAGACAGCCTATAGGGAGGAAGTCAGAGACCTTGCCGGGTGGTGCCAGAATAACAACCTATCCCTCAACGTAACCAAGACTATGGAGATTATTGTGGACTATAGGAAAAGGAGGACCGAGCATGCCACCGTTCTCATCGACGGGGCTGTAGTGGAGCAGGTTGAGAGCTTCAAGTTCCTTGGTGTCCACATCAACAACAAACTAGAATGGTCCAAACACACCAAGACAGTCATGAAGAGGGCATGACAAAGCCTATTCCCCCTCAGGAAACTAAAAATATTTAGCATGGGTCCTGAGATCCTCAAAAGGTTCTACAGCTGCAACATCGAGAGCATCCTGACTGGTTGTATCACTGCCTGGTACGGCAACTGCTCGGCCTCTGGCCGCAAGGCACTACAGAGTGTAGTGCGTACGGCCCAGTACATCACTGGGGCTAAGCTGCCTGCCATCCAGGACCTCTACAGCAGGCGGTGTCAGAGGAAGGCCCTAAAAATGGTCAAAGACCCCATTCACCCAAGTCATAGACTGTTCTCTCTACTACCGCATGGCAAGCGGTACAGGAGTGCCAGGACAAAAAGGCTTCTCAACAGTTTTTACCCCCAAGCCATAAGACTCCTGAACAGATAATCAAATGGCTCCCCGGACTATTTGCATTGCCATTGATAAAATGAAATTGTTTGTTATCTGTAGCTTATGCCTGCCCATACCATAACCCTGCCGCCTCCATGGGGCACTATGTTCACAACATTGACATGAGCAAACTGCTCACCCATATGATGCCATCTGCCCGGTACAGTTGAAACCGGGATTCATCTTTGAAAAGCACACTTGTAGAGCGTGCCAGTGGCCATTGAAGGGGAGCATTTGCCCACTGAAGACGGTTACAAGGTTGAACTACAGTCAAGATCCTGGTGAGGATTACAAGCTTGCAGATGAGCTTCCCTGAGACTGTTTCTGACAATTTGTGCAGAAATTATTCAGTTGTGCAAACTCACAGTGCAAACCCAGCTGTCTGGGTGGCTGTTCTCAGACAATCCAGCAGGTGAAGAAGCCTGATGTGGAGGTCCTGGGCTGGCATGGTAACACATAGTCTGCGGTTGTGTGGGCAGTTGCACATACTGCCAAATTCTCTAAAACAAAGTTGGACATTCAATTCTCTGGCAACAGCCCTGGTGGACATTCCTGCAGTCAGCATGCCAATTGCACACTACCTCAACCTGAGACATCTGTGGCATTGTGTTGTGTGACAAAACTGCACATTTTAGTGTCCCCAGCACAAGGTGCACCTGTGTAATGATCATGTTGTTTAATCAGCTTCTTGATATGCCACACCTGTCAGGTGGATGGATTATCTTGACAAAGGTGAAATGCTCATTAACAGGGATGTAAAAAACAATGTGCACAACATTTTGGGAGAAATACGTTTTTTGTGCATATGGATCATTTTTTATATTTTATATCAGCTCATGAAACCATCAACCATGGGACCATCACTTCACATGTTAGGTTTATATATTTGTTCAGTATATACTGTCTATTGCTTATTGAGACACACTAATATAAAAACAAGGCTGTTGCCGGTGGTCACAATCTTAACTGCCTGTTAAGCCATCAGGAAGATTCAGAACTGATATGAGCGGACAACCAGCACCATGCCTCTCTGCCAGACACAGCCCACTCTCTCTTCCCGAGTTAGTGTGTGAAATAAGACTTCAGCTGTTGCTTGTTGTAGCTGTGTGTGCTGCTGACATTAAATCAAATCACAACTTCAGCACTGAATGGGAATCACTGTCTAGGGTTGACTTATCTGTCTCTTAGTCTGTGCCGCTCTGACATTGCTCGTCCATTTATTCTTATTCATCATTCCTTTACTTAGATTTGTGTGTCCTGGGTATATGTTGTGAAATTGTTAGATATTACTGCACTGGCAGAGCTAGAAACAAGCGTTTCGCTACACCCACAGTAAATCTGCTAAACATGTGACAAATCAAATTTGTTTTGATGTATAATAGCGCTACCACTGTGAGGCAATCTGAATGTCATGAGATTCTCATCTACAGTGGCTACCGACGGGGAACAAAGGTTGTGTGATATATTTATATGCTGGTGTGAGCCACTCCGGGACATGGTGAGTAATTGGTGAGTGTAAGTATGTGTCTAGGAATGGGGAGGGGTGTGTGGGTTGGAGAGCCAGCCACACGGACAGCTGCAGTTATTTCTTTCAACTGCCTCCAATCTCCCTGAGTCAAGTTATCCGCGGCATTTCAGTGTGTGTGAGTGTGTGTCGTTGTAGATGACTGTGTGTTTTATGTACGTGTTCTTTATCTGGGTGTCACTGAGTGAAGAGGTAGGGTTTCAGATGTTTACAGAAGAGGTTGGACTGGTCTGAACAGGAGCTGCCCTCCTGTAAGGGCTATAGGAGGGCCAAGAGACCAGAGGTGACAGAACGGAGTGTTTGAGCATAGCCTGAATGTACAGAGGGGCAGTTCTTCTGGCTCCTGTAGGCAAGTACCATGGTCTTGTAGTGGATGCAAGCTTTGACTAGAAGCCAGTGGAGTGTGCAGAAGAGCAGTGTGACAAGGAGAACTTGGGACGGTTGAACACCAGGCGGTTGCAACATTCTGGATAAGTTGATGGCATAAGCGGGGAGCCCAGCCAACAGCAAGTTGCAGTAGCCCAGACGGGAGATGACAAATGCCTGGATTAGGACCTGTGACGCTTCCTGTGTGAGGTAGGGTTGTACTCTGCACATGTTGTAGAGCAACCTTCCCCGGGAGGAAGTGCAGCTCTGTCTTGCAGAGGTTGAGCTTGAGGTGGTGGGCCGACATCCAAGCTGAGGTATCGGCAAGGCACGCAGAGATGCGTGTCACCATCTGGGTGTAAGAAGGGGAGAGGTAGTGGAGTGTCATCCGCATAGCAATGATAGGAGAGACCATGTGAGGATATGACGGAGCCAAGTGACTTGGTGTATAGAGAGACGAAAGGGTCTAGAACCGAGCCCTGCGGGATACCAGTAGTGAGAGCACAGTGCAGACACAGACCCTCTCCACGCCACCTGGTAGGAGCGGCCTGCCAGGTGGGATGCAATCCATGAGTGTGCAGAGCCTGAGCCGCCCAGCCCTGAGAGGGTGGAGAGGAGGATCTGATGGTTCAGTGTCGAAGGCAGCAGATAGGTCTAGGAGGATGAGAACAGCGGAGAGAGAGTCAGCTTTGGCAGTGCGGAAACAGCACGCTCAAGTGTTTTGCAAAGAAATTCCAGGATACCGGTCTGTCGTTTTTGATGTCAGAGGGGTCTTTTTTTTTTTACTTAAAAAAAAGTTTTACCCTGGCCATTTAAAAGTTAGAGGGAACGCAGCCAATGGTCAGGGATGAGGGAAATGAGGAATGGGAGAAGGTCTCCAGTGATGGTCTGGAGGAGGGGATGGGGTTGTCGGGCGGCCGGACATAACTAGTTGCAGGATTTCATCTGGAGAGAGAGGGGAGAAAGAGATCAAGGCATAGGGTAGTTCTGTGTGAATGGGGCCAGTGGACTCAATAGGCTGAGTTAATGAGGAGCAAATGATGTCAACCTTCTTTTCAAAGTGATTGATAAAGTTGTCCGTAGAGGGAGAGTTTCCTAGGGTTAGAGGCAGAGGCTTGACATTTTGAATGATAGAGGCTGGCTTTAGCAATAGCCCCAGAAGAACATAAGGTAGAGAGGAAGGACGGAAAGGATGATAGGTCCTCCAGAATTTTTTTCCATTTTTGCTCAGCTGCCTGTAAACTTGCAATGAGTCACTCAGACACAGAACAGGAGGGGAGGTGAGTAGGCTCCATGGGGGGAAACCTGTAATTAATGTGGCACTCCAGTCTCCTTTTCACCTCCATTTAACACCTGCTTTACTTAACAAAAGGTGGTACAGGTAAAGTCATCATCATATGCTTCAGTCCTAACCCGGCTAGCCGAACTGCATACTCCCTTAAAATACCTTCACTTGAAAAACGAGAAAAAAACGACAATTTTACTGTCTGTCCCTTAATAGTCAGAATTAATCTAAGGTCACCCAGGAAATCTGTCATAAATTGGAGGGAGGCTGATGACATCGACTTCCCATCAAACCAACTCCTTGATTGCCATACTCATTGAAGTTTGCTGTTGTGTCTGAAAGAAAAGAAAAAAAACTTTCTCAAAACGCTATTTAATTATTTCTTTATTTTACCCTTTTGTGTGTGTGCTTTAATGTATTTATACTTGGGATATTGCTTTTCAACAGTAAAAGTTCAAAACAGAGTCTATAATCCAGTCAATCTGGAGGAACCGACTGCCTCTTGACAGCAGGTTGCCTCGGGAAGTTTTCAGACACCTGCTCAGCATCTGAGGGAAACACTCTTTGAATCAGTCATAGGGCAGGAACGGAAAACAAGGAGAGAAATAGGGACTCTTATCCCAGGTTCCTAAATGATTGATTAGGGGAATGGACTGCATTTAGAAAGAGGGAAAGAACCTTAAGACCAGCAGAGGGAAACGAATAGAAGGGGAAGCACAGGGACAAGACATGATAATCAATGACAAAACATGACATTTTCAACAGTAAAAGTTCAAAAGTCACTGGAGGATGCCTTACAGCATAGTTTTCTCCTAGTCCCTCTTTGTCAGTCATACCTGCTCTTATCCCCTTCCCCTTTCTGGTGGACTGCATTTATTCCGTCCTTTAGCCTGTAATCATTGCACTACAGTGAATGCTCAAGCACCTCCTAACTACTTCCCACTTTGTTTCACCTACTTGTAAAATAAACTTAGCTGAATATTCATAACACAACATATGATTGTCATATTTTATATGTCACATTTTAAAGCTGAATGCTTATTGTTGTCACTGCGTCCCTATTAAAAACGGGAATAGATCTAGGAACCGAGAGTGTCTCTTCATAAGATTGTTGGGTGTGGTTTAGCAATGGTTTCATTTTTCAAGTTTGGGTAGCATTGGGCGTCAGCAAGCCAACCCAAGGGTGTAGATTCAACAAATTGTCCTTTTGTGAAGACTGTAGTTAAGATTCCATTCGCCTGCTCTTCTGGTTTTAGTGCTGAAACCACCCTTTACTTGTTGGCCTTTTTTACTGTGTTATTCTGTACTAGATCCTTCCTCATTCTTAAAGGAAGACGCAGTACTGTATCATCTTTGGGGATTAGGGACAACCAGGGCACATTTCCTGTGATTAGTTCATTTATGACAAATGTGCTAACATTTTTGACATGTAAAACCCAGCCAAATATGTGAGCCAAAGTAATGGAATGGGGAAACGTTAATGGAATAAACCATTTGTCCTGTTTTCTGATATATCAGGCCAACACTTCTTAAAAGATTCTCCTGAACCTTCTGAGGAAGGCGATTGACACGCTGAAATGTAAGCCTATTAGTTTGTCCTGAATAAACCTAAAGATCCATGCAGCTTTCTGAGTGCTCCTCTTTCTTCTTTGGGATCGTCAACTTATAGCTGGCAGGGTAAGATGTTTTTTTTTTCTGGTCCCCTGAAATCCTGTTCCTGGCCAATGCATCTGCGCTTTCATTCACCTTTGCTTCCCCCTGTTCTTTTTTCAACCTCTTCCGGCTTCCCATCCTATGTCTCCTCTCTTCCTCGGACACTATCTGTGCATTCGCCCACTATCTGTAACGTGGTTTGTGAGCACCCTTCTCTCTCGCACTCGCTCTCTCACCCACTCTCTCTTTCCCCCTCTCACTTGTGCTGTGAGCTGATTGAAAGCAGCAGCTGAGCTCTGTGACTGTTACCTGAACTGAGGAAAAGATAGTCGGGCAGTGCCGTCACCACGCCAAGGGATGCCAGCTGTTCTATGTCAGGCATTCAACGGTGATGGGACAGTACGGAGACTGCAGGGCACTGAGTCGGACCTCTGTGACCTCTCCACAGCACCCAAAACACAGAATGGACTTCCACAGCATCCTTTGGAATAGGCTCAATAGATCAGAATATATGGATCATATATTGGGCAAATGTCAATATCCACATCATCAAATCTTTGTGGTGCTGGGAATGAAATAAATCAAATGTTTATATTGTAGTTTGTTTGTTTTTTGGAAAAGGTTGACTGAAATCTAAAAACATGCATTTTCCTCACTAATATTTACCATAAAACAGACTCACTGACTAGGCTATGGGGAAAAGCAACTGTAGAATGTAGAACTGCAATTAGGTACATCACCCAACTTTGATCCAGTGTTATAGAATTTAACATTGCTTGTGGACTGGGTGGGCAACTCAACAGAGGTTTAACATGGCGAGGTTTAACATGGCTTTTGCTATATTTATTGGAGAATTGGCTTGACCAATATGATCATTATGGGAAGCACTCAGTGTTAGCATTATACTCTGCGAATGTGACTGGAGAATCTAGCAGGACTCCCTCACACTCATTGATCACTGTAGTCACTCAACTTGGCCTTGTCTGAACGTCTTTAGAATCTGAATGTGTGTGAGATGTGGTGGAGGTGCCCTCCAGGCCATTGAAACAATGAGCCTGGCTCTCCCTTTTCAGTGCACTGTTTGAGTGAAAATCTCTGGATTTGTTATGCTGATTGGGTCACCTAGAGTCAATACAGGTTGATGGTGATAATGAGAAACTCAAGGGCATTTATTTTCTGTCTAGTGTAGCCTGCTCCTGAGGCAATAATCCAAGAAATGTGATTCTCTTAATTGACAGTTTATGGTCCACAGAGGAAAAATCATATAAATTTGATATGACAATTGTGTAAACACTATGTACTAACGTTGAAAAAATGTATGAAATAATAGATTTTCCTTTCTAGAAAACAGGCCTTGATCATCTCACTCAGGTTTATGAGACAGAGTGGCGATTGGTTTGTTGAGATAACTAATCACATTCAACATACAGTGGGGAGATTTATTTTCAGATAACAGTTTAACTCTGTCAGTTGAGTTATTGAATGAATCTCTGATTTATTGTTCATGTTTTTCTAATGCCAATAAAGAGTGTGTTTGAACAGTGTTATAGGGAAAAAGACAGAGACAACATATTAGATTGTATACAAATAATTATAAAATTCAAAACATTTGAGGTGAAGTAGAATGGTTTGTATTGACAATTTTTGTTTCGTTGTAGAAGAAAAGCCAGAGTGAGGCTGACAATTAGGATGGTAATGCAGCAATGTATCAAGTAGCCCCTTATGGGAATCATCAATGTTCTCAAACCTCCAGCATCATCATTGAATATGATAGATTTTCAAGAAGAAGCAGACATTCCAGAAAATCAAAATATTTGAGGTCCAATGATAAGCAAGTCTTGACCACTTGGGGTTATTTAATCAATTTATCAATTACCAAGCTATGTTCTTTTTAGATTATTTGATTGAATCAGAAAGGATTACTTTCAAAATTGAAAAGATTTTAAATCATGACATATTAATTCAGGCGAGGATCGTTTTTCTGGTTTCGGCTAGAAGGGAGACAGACAGTTTATGTATGATCAGAAATTACTTTTGTAGAAGGTTATGAGAATTTACGCAGCAGGTTATGAGAATTAACGTGGTAAATTCTGAGAATTTAGGTAAAGGTTCGGAAAGGGGTTAGCGAAGAGCTAAAAAGAAGACAGAAAATCAACTTTTGATGTAAACTTGAAATAACCTGTATTCCCTCTATCCTTGACCAGTTTTTCGCTGAATTGTGTGTGATTTGCGGATTCGAATAGGGAGGGGGAAGGAAGCGGGGGTGCAACCCAATCTGGCCACCTCCCCGTGTATAAAACTCCAACTCAACCATCATTCTTTCTCTTTCTGTTACCTGGTTAAGGGCAACAGCAGTGGTAGTAGCAGTGTGATTTCGTAGTGACACCGGTAAGCGCGTTTATCATCAAGTGGTTTCAAAAATGGGCCTAATCTTTTCTTGAATTTACAAGTGGTTATGTTTTTACATTTTTTTTTTCATAGCTAGCCGTATTGCGAAAATGTACTATAGCGAATACATTTGTTATCTTCTGTCTGTCGTTTCAATTAACCTGTGGATTTGATGGTGTAACGGCAAGGATGCTGTGATTAGTTACTTTATACAAATGGCCGTAATGTTGTCTTTACTGAAGTTTTTAGTTTGTCAGAAAATTACACTTTTCGGTTGGGGGAGGGGAAACTGGGGGGGAGAACAAAGGATACTAAAGCAGTGGTCTGTGTGGCTGAGTAGCTAAATGGAATGTCTGTCTTCCATTAAAGTGAATTGCACGGTAGCCCAGGCGACAGTTGTCGAGTCGTGATAGCTAAATTCCTCTCGGATATTTGGAAATCTTTCTGTAACTTAACACGACGTGGCCCAGAAGTAACACGTGTCTCGTTTGGCCCATGGCGGACTAAGGCCTACGTGGTCATGGCTCATTCACCCTTTGTCAAATCGCATCGGATGAGTTAACATTGTCGAGTGGTGACTCTTAAAACATTTTTTATGGGGTCCTGTTCTTAATGAGATGTATTATATTTTTGGACCATCGACAAAAGATTAGTGACCTGCGTTTTCTTTGCAGCTATATTCCAAGAGGCAATGTGGCTTAGCTAAGTGGTTTCTCATTTTATTTCAGAAACTTAAGCGAACATGGGAAAGGAAAAGATCCACATCAACATCGTGGTCATTGGCCATGTCGACTCCGGGAAGTCCACCACCACCGGCCATCTGATCTACAAATGCGGAGGCATTGACAAGAGAACCATTGAGAAGTTCGAGAAGGAGGCTGCTGAGGTAAGCATTTCCTAAACTCGTTGGTTACAATACTTTGGATTAAATGGCGACGCCAGCATGGTCTTTGAACGGCGAAGCCGGTAGGGTGTGTAACGAGTACGCGCATGTGGGGTGGCGCTTGCGCGCGGGCCGAGCGTCCGGGTGATGACGATGCACTTTGTGTAATGGTGGCTGAGGCCTTCGTGGCTAGAAGGGTACAACGTGTGTGTGTGTGTGTGTGTGTATGTATATGTATATATATATATTTAGCTAATAACTTACTGAACACCGGCTACGGAAAGTGAACTCTAAGAAGTTGTCCCATCTCTAGTTCACAGCCTCTATTTCCACTTCATAAAATGCATAAATTACGTTTCTGAAAGTAGACTGAACAATCCATTTATATTTGTTTTTTAGTGTAAATTATTGGCTTAGTATCCAATAACATTCTAGGTTTGACCCTGAATGTTGTACTTGCTCACAATGCAATTTAACATGTAGCTTGGTCACATTGATTTGATTTAATGTAATAATTATTTTAACTTAAGCCTAATTGGGTAGATATGAGCTAAAAAAAATATTACAACTGTGTAGGCAATAGACTTAAGTGAAATAAACGCAAACTTGATTCTCTGCTTGTGTAGATGGGCAAAGGCTCTTTCAAGTATGCCTGGGTGCTGGACAAGCTGAAGGCTGAGCGAGAGCGTGGTATCACCATTGACATTTCCCTGTGGAAGTTCGAGACCGGCAGGTACTACGTCACCATCATTGATGCCCCTGGGCACAGAGACTTCATCAAGAACATGATCACCGGTACATCTCAGGTAAGTGGGGCCCACTGCAATTGGGCTGTACTGTTAATCTACAGCCTATTAGTTTAAGGTGGTGGGCTGACCAACCTTAATCCCCCCCCAGGCTGATTGCGCTGTGCTGGTCGTTGCTGGTGGTGTTGGTGAGTTTGAGGCCGGTATCTCAAAGAACGGGCAGACTCGTGAGCACGCTCTCCTTGCCTTCACTCTGGGAGTGAAGCAGCTCATCGTTGGCGTCAACAAGATGGACTCCACAGAGCCCCCTTACAGCCAGAAGCGTTTTGAGGAGATCCAGAAGGAGGTCAGCACCTACATCAAGAAGATCGGCTATAACCCTGCCACCGTCGCCTTTGTGCCCATCTCTGGATGGCATGGGGACAACATGCTGGAAGCCAGCGCCAACGTGAGTAGTCCATCCCAACAGTACACTACTGTGAAATAGTTGCCTGTCATTTGCATACATATTACTGTTTCTAAATGCTTTTCTCTTATTCCAGATGGGCTGGTTCAAGGGATGGAAGGTTGAGCGTAAGGATGGTAACGCCAATGGTGTGACTCTGCTGGAGGCCCTGGACAGCATCCTGCCCCCATCCCGCCCCACAGACAAGCCCCTTCGTCTGCCCCTCCAGGATGTTTACAAAATCGGTGGTAAGAATCTGTTAAACTTCATGAAAGTGACTGACACGCAAAGGTTTGGTTCTGCTAGTTGGTTAATCTACTCCTCTGGTTTCCTCAGGTATTGGAACTGTACCTGTGGGCCGTGTGGAGACAGGCACCCTGAAGGCCGGTATGATCGTCACCTTCGCCCCCGCTAACGTCACCACTGAAGTAAAGTCTGTGGAGATGCACCACGAGACCCTGGAATCGGCTATGCCCGGTGACAATGTCGGATTCAACGTCAAGAACGTGTCCGTCAAGGATATCCGTCGTGGCAACGTAGCTGGAGACAGCAAGAATGACCCTCCAATGGAGGCTGGCACTTTCACCGCTCAAGTAGGCATACTGTTTGTAGTTGGGCGGGGCAGGTTACTTCCCATGACAATTGTTCTTGTGCTAATTGACCACTCCTTGTTTTTCCAGGTAATCATCCTGAACCACCCTGGCCAGATCTCCCAGGGCTATGCCCCTGTGCTGGATTGCCATACTGCTCACATCGCCTGCAAGTTCAGTGAGCTCAAGGAGAAGATCGACCGTCGGTCTGGCAAGAAGCTTGAAGATGCCCCCAAGTTCCTGAAGTCTGGAGATGCTGCTATCGTTGACATGATCCCCGGCAAGCCCATGTGTGTGGAGAGTTTCCAGGAATACCCCCCTCTTGGTAAGTTATCCACATGCTCTCATCACCAAAACATTGATAATCCTTAAGGTCCTCTATGCTTCTGGCAAAATAGTAACGCTGCCTTTTCAATCTCCTGCAGGTCGTTTTGCTGTGCGTGACATGAGACAGACAGTCGCTGTCGGTGTCATCAAGGCTGTTGACAAGAAGGCCGCCTCAAGCGGCAAGGTCACAAAGTCTGCCGTTAAGGCCGGTAAAAAGTGAATTCCCCTCCCACAGGACGTCCCTCAGGTAGCGGGGTCTGCTGCCCTACATCCTGCGGCGTCTCAAAACCTAAGCTCTATACTTAAGGACTGGTTAATGCTGATTAAAACTCATCGTAAAAGTTTCCGCAGGAAAGGAACCCAACGTGGAGACACTTGTGGATTCTTCATTTCAGGCGGTGCCTCTTTCAGTTAAATTGTGTAAATGGTTGAACGGAACCTGTTATGATTCTACTATTAAATTGGAAGGAAACTGCTGATAACTAATAAAGGTCTTTAAATGTCTTGACCAAAAATCCTGCTGTCGTTTTCCTTAATCCTTTGTCCTTTGTGTGCTTGTAGTTCAGTAGGAGCTGCTCCATAGGGTAGGACAAGTGCAATGCTGTATGTAACTGGTCTTTGCAGCTGTTTTGACACATCCTATCCCTGACAGCTGCAGGGCTGTGCCCAGTGCTGGGTTTTTGCAGTCCAATCACCTTGGTGGGTTACACTGGTGCAACCAATAGCACCCTATTTTATTGATGACAGCAGTGCTTTAGCATTTGCTGTTCTCCCGCCCCTCACAGCACCAGTATAAAAAGAAATGTGAGATCAAATTCTTCCCTTTTTCTCCGGTCTAAAGCAGGGATAACGGTAAACCTATCGCAGGTTAGTGTAACAGAATGCTTATTTCAGGATATACTGGTCGTTAATGGCTTGTGGCTAAGCTACTCTTAACACTGTTCGCTTAAAATTGTGATAATGGGATGGTCATGAGTCGTGCTAGCCTAACAAGTATCATCTTCACGAGCATGATTAAGGACCGGTCTAATTGTACTAGAGATTAGTGTTTCTATCTGCTCGCTCATTTGGATTCATAAATGGTCATGAGTCCACTGCTCGGTCCAACATAGTTGACCGCATCATGTTCAGTGGTTAACTAGCTACCAGCGAACTAAAATGTTAACTAATGGGTTAGACGTGTGGACTAACTCCACGACTAGGCGGGGGTGTATGACTTTGGCTGTGGTAACTAGTGACGACCCAACATGGCCGGCTCGCTAGTCCACCGATTTAACATGGAGGACGATTTGCGGATAGCACATGGTGCATGAGTCAGTGGTGCCGCTGGGCGTCAAAGGCATCAACATTGTATGCATCTCCTGCTACCATGTTATTTGCATGCGTATTTTGTGTAAATGTATTTGTGCATCGGTAGTTACGTCAGTTTCCTTTCAATCAGTAAATCATGGGAAAGGAAAAGATCCACATCAACATCGTGGTCATTGGCCATGTCGACTCCGGGAAGTCAACCACCACCGGCCATCTTATCTACAAATGCGGAGGCATTGACAAGAGAACCATTGAGAAGTTCGAGAAGGAGGCTGCTGAGGTAGGTTTGGGCGCTCTGACATTTCTCGATTTTTTTTTTGTTTGTCTGCAGCTATGAATAGCGACATAACGGGCGTGGTTACAGCTGAAAATCATTGGAAAGATTGCTTTGACACAAGCGACACCTACTGTACGATAGTGTGTATCGCTGTCAGTTGTGGCCAGTCATTCTGCGGTAACTAAATGCAAAAATGCCTTCTAAAAATGGTTTAATTGAGTCATTGAACTGCAACTCGTTCAGTCAAGGAATAAGAACTCAAAATTAAGATATGCAAATGATATGGTGGTCAAACGTATTTGGGCATCAGGAAATTGCTGGGAAAAAACTTGCTCAACTAGCAGAAAAATCTTATCTGATGGCAGTCATTTTGTGTTATGGATTTAAATGACAAAACTGCCAAAAAATTATATGCATTTGTAGTAGGCCTAATTGGGTAGATATGATCTAAAAACTATTACAACTGTGTAGGCAATAGACTTAAGTGAAATAAACGCAAACTTGATTCTCTGCTTGTGTAGATGGGCAAAGGCTCTTTCAAGTATGCCTGGGTGCTGGACAAGCTGAAGGCTGAGCGAGAGCGTGGTATCACCATCGACATTTCCCTGTGGAAGTTTGAGACCGCCAAGTACTACGTCACAATCATAGATGCCCCCGGACACAGAGACTTCATCAAGAACATGATCACTGGTACCTCTCAGGTAAAGAAAAGCTATAATAACCATTGCTGGTTTCCTGTTTCCTAATTATGAAATGATCAGTAGTGGCATTTTACCATGACGTTTGAAGTGTGTCATGTCTTTGTCTCAGGCTGATTGCGCTGTGCTGGTCGTTGCTGGTGGTGTTGGTGAGTTTGAGGCCGGTATCTCAAAGAACGGGCAGACTCGTGAGCACGCTCTCCTGGCCTACACTCTGGGAGTGAAGCAGCTCATCGTTGGCGTCAACAAGATGGACTCCACAGAGCCCCCTTACAGCCAGAAGCGTTTTGAGGAGATCCAGAAGGAGGTCAGCACCTACATCAAGAAGATCGGCTATAACCCTGCCACCGTCGCCTTTGTGCCCATCTCTGGATGGCATGGGGACAACATGCTGGAAGCCAGCCCTAACGTGAGTAGTCCATCCCCACAGTCCACTCCTCCGCAGCAGTGTAGTTTTAGGTGGTCATATGCCTAAATGATTAGGGCTGGAACATTATAGAAGGTAAAGCACTGACAGGTCAGCAAGCCTCATTCTAATTTTGATCCACACAAGAACAGTAACATTGTTTCTTCTGTTTCCAATTGCAGATGGGCTGGTTCAAGGGATGGAAGGTTGAGCGTAAGGAGGGTGGCGCTAATGGTGTGACCCTTCTGGAGGCTCTGGACTCTATCCTGCCCCCCTCCCGCCCCACCAACAAGCCTCTCCGTCTGCCCCTGCAGGACGTCTACAAAATTGGAGGTAAGAACCAGTTATAGATCAATATGTTTCAATATACTGGTTATTTCCTTTAGACATGACGAGGTGTGGCTCTTGTGGGTAAATACTTGTTTCCCTTTAGGTATTGGAACAGTGCCCGTGGGCCGTGTGGAGACTGGAACCCTGAAGGCCGGTATGATTGTCACCTTCGCCCCCGCTAACGTCACCACTGAAGTCAAGTCTGTGGAGATGCACCACGAGACCCTGGAAGCGGCTCTCCCCGGTGACAATGTCGGATTCAACGTCAAGAACGTGTCCGTCAAGGATATCCGTCGTGGCAACGTGGCTGGAGACAGCAAGAACGACCCTCCAATGGAGGCCGGCAACTTCACCGCTCAGGTGAGAGATGGGACAGATTTGAAATATTTCCAAGTCTACTTTCCTTCATGTCTCGTTTCTGGCCAAACATTTGCACTTTCATTAAATGTTTTTCTAAATTCAGTTTACCCACATTCCAACCCCTTGTCAATGTAGTTCTAGATTCTATCCCATCCTTACCCAACCTTTACCCCAATCCTCAGGTCATCATCCTGAACCACCCGGGCACCATCTCCCAGGGCTATGCCCCCGTGCTGGATTGCCATACCGCTCACATCGCCTGCAAGTTCAGCGAGCTCAAGGAGAAGATCGACCGTCGTTCCGGCAAGAAGCTTGAGGACAACCCCAAGGCCCTGAAGTCTGGAGACGCCGCCATCATCGTCATGGTGCCAGGAAAGCCCATGTGTGTGGAGAGCTTCGCCGCCTACCCTCCCCTCGGTGAGTCACACACCAATTCCTTATGATGACGATTATGGGTCTTATTGATGCAGTGCTATTGAAAAACGGAATGTTACGTGGGGGGGGGGGGGGGGGGGGTTGTTATCATCACTGTATAGGACCCATCTGGGTAATGTAGCCGTTTGGTGTTGAAAGAACTCGCCATACATTTACTGTTGATTGCTTGTAGGAAGGTGAAGAGATCTTACTTGCCTCAATACCTTACAACGTCACTTACAAAAACTCTTTAGGAACTACAATGACTACAATGACTGGATTATTCTGACACTCCATTCCAGTAACCATATCTCTTTGTTGCTGCATCGTTGCAGGTCGTTTTGCCGTGCGTGACATGAGGCAGACCGTGGCTGTTGGTGTCATCAAGGCCGTCGACAAGAAGGCTGCCAGCACTGGCAAGGTGACCAAGTCCGCCGTTAAGGCTGCCAAAGCTAAATGAATTCCTGCTCCAGACATCCAGCAACAACAAAGCGTGTCACCGGCATCCCATCCTGCAGTGTCTCAGAACCTGAGCTCTCTACTCAAGGACTGGCTAATGCTAATAAAAACCCATCGCAAAAATTTTCGCAGGAAAGGAAAGCAAATGTTCGAAGAATAATGCTTTAGGGGAAATTCTGATAAAATAAAAAACCATGAACATGAACCGCCAAAACGCTGAATCAGTTACTGTTGGATTCATACTGCTATCTACCATGAAATGATATGTTGTGTTAGAATATTCAAATAAAGTCTGGTTTCTGTTGCTGTGAAACATTGAGCTAATTGTCAAATTTTGGATTGATTTGCTGAATACACTCCATTGGTTTACAATATTGGCTACAAACAGAAAATAATAACAACTTAGATATCATTCACTGCCTCCATTTTAAGCATTCTCTCCTTTGAGTTACATCAGAAATGTACGTGAGAAATGTCAGTACTGTTGATTCCTATTTTCAGAGAAGAGTGATTTCTCAATAGGGGAAATTGTACCCCGCTAAATGTCGGCTACTGTCAAGGTAAGGGGTTCTGACAGAAGGAGAAACTAATTGCGTGGTTTTTATATACAAAAGCCTTCACAAGCCAGGTAGAGCATAACAAATCTTTATGGAATGGCGTCACATGAGTGAAACATCTTCCTTAATGTGTCCCTAGCAACACTGCACCTAGAATTCAGTCGTGCAATCCATGATCCACTGCTACAGAGACAGAGGGAGAAACGATCTATTATCTTTGAGTGATATGTGACATCACAGTTTGGAAATAGAAAGGGAATAGTGTCCGGAACCAGAAATACTTCAGCTGACACAGAGAGGAGCGATGGAGATGTTTCAATGTCCCCCTAGCAAGCTGCAATTTGTGTCAACGACGGGGCAATAGGTAAGTCTTAACAACCCCTGTAAAATGTCACAATGGTTGAATGATTTTCTAACAATCAGTCTGGGATTATGAAGAAATGGTTGCAAGCGAAGTTGTCGAGAGTAACATGTAGCCTGGTTTAGGTAAGGTCTAGGAAATCACAATACCGTGCTTAAAATGACATAGAACTTAGTAACATGATCTCTGATACTACGTTACTATGCACCCACTAAAGACTGAGCAAGGTTGTTTTTGTTATTGCGCGGTCCCGTCCCATATACTTTCAACCTAAAAGGAAGAGGATATTCAAATTCCATTTATGTCATTCTCCTTTCTCTGAATCGATTGATGTGTTTGTGTGCGTGTGTTGATCACAGTAGAAAGATGAACAGAACCACACCTCAGAGGAGGTCATCCTCCAGGAGACAGACCTCAGTTCCATCCACACCCCCTAGAGAGCCCCAGACAATTCCTCAATCATGGGCCCTCGCCAGGACCTCGTCCACCTCCGTCGACCTCCAAACTAGCCTGGGCAGAGAGGCAGTGGAGGGTGAGTATCTGGACAGACAAGATGGAGATGGAGGTAGCCCCATAGAGGACTCTCAGACTGGGGCATCGTTGGGTCAGGAGACTGATGGAAACTCCAGTACCCCAGCCACACACAACTCACCCCTCCCTAGGCAGAGACCACACCTGACAGGTAATAGCACGGTCAACCTGCTCGCTTCAATGGTATTGTTGATTGTCCTCATCTGATGTGGGTATCATTTCATGTCAAAGACGCTAAGACAATCAATCAGTAACATGTTACATTCATTCATCTTGCTAGAATCCATATTCTGAGTTGAGTGACTTTTTGCATCTGCAATGTTTTGGAGGCAGGGCACCCATGAGGCAGCGCACAATTGGCCCAGTGTCGTTGGCCATATTCTGAATGCCCAACCAGGCCGACCCGAGAGTCTCCCTGTAATATTATCTGTTGCACCTTATTCTTGTACTGGCATCTCACCTTTTAAAAAATCTCTTTGTTCACTCTCTGTGCCTCTTGTCCACTTGTTTCTTCTTATTAAGCACCACTTTCAATTCTTTGGTCACCCATGGTTTGTTGTCAGGAAATATGCTCATCTGAGACAGTCCTGCCAATACTTCGATCTGTCCACAGCCCAGAACCCCACACCAGGGTACGAGCTGGCCCCTATCACCCCAGAGCTGGCCCGCTGGATCAGGCTTCGGTCACAGAACCTCAAGCTCCGCCAGAGAGACCGCCAGTGGGCCGTGGACTTGGTCAACCATCTCCGGGACAGCCTGCTGGTCTTCCTCAAGAACAGTGACGAGCAGCCCTACTTCCAGTCAGCCTCTGTGCTCAACAGTGGTTCATACTACGAGATGGTTAAGGTACTCAATTCCATGAGACAGGAATTGTCTCTGGCTGGCGGCTCAATTAAAACCCATGAAAACAAAATAATTACCGGCAGCAAATGATCCACATTTTCACTAAAGGTGTGTTTTGATAAACATGGATGAACATTGAGCGACTGATTAGGCAGTATCTATGAGTCAATACTAAAGCTTATCTCTGACATACTGTACATAATAGGAAACGTGACATGCAAACATGGAGGTCGTTGTTCTTCTTGTGTTGAATGCTAGGTGTTGCTGTTTGTAAGTCTTCTGGATTTACAAATCTGGGTCTGTCAAACCTGCCTTAAGCATTCAGTGAGTATACTTTACTGTTATTAGAATCCTGTGAACGAAACGAAATAGCATGTAAATAATACATAGTACCTTTTACCATTGTGTGCCAACAGATACACAACCCAAATGAGTTTGACATGATGCTGAAGCTCCAGTCTCCTTCCCGCCTCAAAATGACTGAGCTGGACCAATACCACGGCCTGTTCTACGAAGTCGCCCTATCCCGACCGACGCGTGCCCACATACGGTCTTTCCTATTGGAAGATGGGCTCACCATCTCAGCCAGCAAGATCATAAGGGAAATGCACCGTCTGGTCCGAAAGTTCATCAGCACCTACAAAGGTGTGGTAACAGGTCTATATTCACCTGATTGTTTGGAAATGCAGTCATACAAGTGCTCACCTACCCATACTGTGTGTTTATATGCTGTATCTTGTCCGACTGGTTTATCTGTGGATGCTATGTTGTTGAGGGGTCAATATGAATCCGTGAGTCCTTGAGAGGTCAGTGGTCGTTGTCCACATCTCCAGCCACCTATATATATATTAGTAATATAAACTGTTTGTCTAAATATGACGTGGCACATACCTGTAGGCTTTTGTATGTTCTTTGATCAGCAGTGCCTGGAAATAGCTGGCGTTGGGTTGTGAAGAGGAAGCGTCCAAACTCCCCAGCGGTGACCCTTTCCCTGTTGGAGGTGGATAATGGGAAAGAGGAACTACTTTCTGTGGATGTGGTGCCCGCCTTGGAAGTGCCCTCCTCACAGAGCTGGCCTCTGGCTGCCCGCGCAGGCCCAGATGTGAACAACTGGCTGGGGAAGAAGACTCTCTCACCCACCAAACTTGCTTCTTTGTGCCCAAGAAACCGCCAGGGCGTAACCTCAGTGAGGCAGCTAAAGGTGTGTGTAACATTACATTGTTCTTGTGCCAGAGCCATAGATGTATGTGGATAGATTTTGTCACGATTGATACAGTGAATGTGAATGCTATTTTTCCTTTTATTGAAAATGATTCCCTTTTATTTGTGGCTGCTTGTCTACTGCAGAGAGTTGGAGTATTTCCTTTTCTCACATAGAAAAGGAACTAATCAAGACTCACGGGAACAAGAGGACCTGCTGTGAGAGCTCTGCAACCAAGTGCTGCCGGTCAGAATTCACTCTACTACAGCCTTTACCAGCACCTGTGACTCATTTATCCCTAATACTGAACAAATACCTTTATCTGAAGTCATCAACATCATGAACAATACCTCTCCTTCTCTCCTCCTCTTCTTTAGTAAGCAGTGCTTTAAGCTCCTCAAGTTTCTGATCGAGGGACTGAAGAAACGCTACCCTCAGGAGCTGGATGCTCTGTGCTCCTACCATGGGAAGACAGTCTTTCTACACACTCTTTCCATCAGGGCCCAGGACTCCCTGTGGACACCGCATCATCTGCCTGCCTGCTTCATGCACCTCCTAGGGGCCCTGGAGGGCCACGCAAGGAGTGGCCTGCTACCCCACTTCTTTGTCCCCAGCTCCAACCTCTTCGCTGCACCGACCTTCCCACGCAAAGCTCTGGTGTTTCTGACTGAGTCTCTGGAGGAGCAGAGGAGACAGGGGCTTCCCCTTTTAATGCCCCCGGCTCCTGCCCCACCACTGGCAGTACACTCCCCCAGTAACTCCCAGTCCCAGCCATCCATTGTTGTACAGCAGACTCATGTTATCCAGTCTACTATTATTCAGCCAGCCAAAGTTATTGAGACAAAAGCTTTAGTGAAAATGTTAAACATTTTAGCTTTGGTTGTGGCTTTGGTCTGTGTTGTTTGTTACCTCAGCCCATCAGTGGTAGGAAGGTAGCAGAGACAGTCCAATCTACAGCAGAGGGCGCTAAAATGTTATGCAGATGTAGAGAATGATAAGCCATTTTTAAACAGATTTTTATTTATCTTTAAATGATGTCTTTGCTCTTAATAATAAACACAATGAAAAAAGTAACATTTCTGTATTTGTATGTAAATGCTAAATATATGCAAATGACCAAGAATATAGTAGCTATACAATGTATTGTTTACTACTTCTGTCCACTACCCCAACGTACCCCAAACTTTTAAATAAAATATATTATTTATCAATGAAATACTTGTCCATCATGTATGATCCTATATGATTTATTATAGTGTGTGTGTGTGTGTGTGTGCATGTATAAAATCCTTGTGCATTGCAGTCCTTCTATAACAGAGTTGCTGGTCTGTTTTGAAGTCTGTATTAGGGCAGGACCTTCCAAAATCTGTATGGAAGGAAAGGTGATGGCAATTCTTTAAATCAAAACTAATGTAATGACATAACTGAGATGGATGACTAACTGATGGACGTCCTAACTGATTACATTACAATTTTCCATATTTTTTCTTTAATAAAGATTTTGAATTGTTGAATCTAAATATTATTATATAAGCCTAATTTAATACTGATAGATACAGTTTTACTGTACTTTATTATTGACTTTGGGCGCTTATGGAACCGTCCTTCAAATTCAGTATGTTACGTAGGGCCCATTTATTCGAACACTTCCCTATAAATATGCTGCGCCGGAAACGTCTCGTCCTCTTCTAGTGATTAAACATGGCGGTAAGTACAGCGTTTACACATAAAATGGCGAGATTTCTCGGTTTACAGTTTAAATCCACAATCATCAGCGTGTTATGGCCAACATCTCAATGTTTTTATAGCCAAATATGAGTAGATTCATGTGCAGCATTGGAATGACGTTGTATTACGGCCAAGATGTTATGGACCACTGATTTAATTGAAGCATCAGTAAGTGCTAGCGACATAGCTGTTGTAGTTGAGGTCTCTCTCCGAATACGTTTTTTCAATGCTTTGTTAGTTACCGCTAAATAGGTATCTGGAACGTCCGTATGCGAACCGTGCAAAAAATATTGTAAATATTCTGTAAGAAGTTGTGACATTTGATTCCGCAACATTTTAATGGCTAACTGTCTATTAGCAGTCGGGGATATGCACGGGCATGTCCGTGTGGCAGGTTTTAGTGGTTCACTTAGGAATGTAAATAACACTGAATCACGTTTTTGAAGGGATTTAAGTCGGTGTGAACACGTATGGCTTTTTGGGAACAGCTTAAAGATGGACTGTCGTCTATTGACCTGGATTTATTAGCTAGCTAACTAACGTTAACAGTAGTTAGCAACATGTTGCTAGTTCGGCTGCTAGCTAACTTAGCCAGCCTGCATAACAGGCAGCTGATGTATCCAAACAGAAGTTTCATTATTGGCTACAGTGTGTCAACCTTCCAGCCTCATGATATCTGTATATTTCAACAGGAACAGGGCGAGAAAAAGGAGAACCCCATGCGTGAGCTTCGCATCCGCAAGCTCTGTATGAACATCTGTGTTGGGGAGAGTGGTGACCGACTGACCCGTGCTGCTAAGGTGCTTGAGCAGCTGACAGGACAGACTCCTGTCTTCTCCAAGGGTAGGTAAACTGTCTTGATTCTGTGCTTTTAATCAGTGGCAGGGTGTTTGACTGTTAGGTAACAGACTGACACGTTCTGTTTGTCAGTGAAATGTGTTATGATTACAATTCCTTTCACCTGTCCTCCTCAGCCCGCTACACTGTGCGATCCTTCGGCATCCGCAGAAATGAAAAGATTGCTGTCCACTGTACCGTACGTGGAGCTAAGGCTGAGGAGATCCTGGAGAAGGGACTCAAGGTGCGCTTTCAATATTATTTATTAGAAACACTATTACATTTTTATGGATGTTTTAATGACCTTGCACATGTCTTAATTGCCCTTAATTTGTCAAGGGAATGTTTCTGACACCTTTGGTTGGGGCTTAGTGTAGTAGCCTTCATAACATTGGCTGCTGTTCCATGCGTTATTGAATTATGCATACTTTTAGGGCCTCAGGTAGCCCAGCGGCTAAGGGCGTTGTGCCAGTAAACATAAGGTAGCTGGTTTGAATCCCAGAGCCGACTAGGAGAGGTTTGTCAATGTGCCCTTGAGCAAGACCCTTAAACCCAATTTGCTCTGGAGAAATGTCTGCTAAATGACACATTTTGCATTGTATCACTCATGTTCAACTTCAACAAATGGTGTTTTATCTAGGGTGTGAACTTTGTCCACATGGTTAGGAATGTATTTAGTCAGATTGCTTGTAGTTGCTATATGTTGCCCTTCCTAATTGGTGTAAGGCATCCTTCCAAAGGTGCGTGAGTACGAGTTGAGGAAGAACAACTTCTCCGACACTGGGAACTTCGGCTTTGGCATCCAGGAACACATTGATCTGGGAATCAAGTACGACCCCAGCATCGGTATCTATGGACTGGACTTCTATGTCGTGAGTGGCTTCAAATGCTTTTTAAATAACTTGTCTTTACATGGCTGTTGGTATACAATAGTTTTTTGCATGCCTTCTAATCTCAACCACCCTCTTTCTCTCCTTTCATTCTGTCAGGTCCTTGGCAGACCTGGCTTCAGCATCGCTGACAAGAAGCAGAAAACCGGTCGCATCGGTTTCAGGCACCGTATCCGCAAAGAGGAGGCCATGCGCTGGTTCCAGCAGAAGGTGAGGCTGTTTGAGCTATGATCTGACTTATTTTGTTTGGTACGGGTGGTCAATGGTACCTGCAAATGGCTGGCGTTGATTTTTATTACAAGTACATCAGAAACATGAATGTGACATGTGTCTGAAACTCGTAGTTTACCAGTAAGATTCAGTCCCCTATTCCTAGGAGCAGTAATGCTTGAGTCTTTTAAAGCTGCAATGTCACTTTGGCAACCTGACAAAATTCAGATATTTTAAATCTGTCATTCTCATTGGAAGTCTGAAGTGGTAGATGTGTTCTATTTACAATATTTCTACTCTTCCTGTTAAGTTTATGCAGAATTGACATTTTGTACACCAGCTGAAAATATAATTATTTTTGGTGTCATAAATATATTACAGCAGTTTAGATGGTACAATGATTCTTTATGCTGTACTTGCTTGTTTTGTCACATTAACTGACATAGGTGAAATATTAGAATTTTAGCAATCAATAAATGGTGAGCTGTAACTGCATAGCATGTCAAACAAGCTTTGAGGCAGGTGTTGCCATTCGGCAGGAATGAAAACTGCATTCACACTGCCTATTTGCCTTTAAGATTGCCAATACCTGCTCTAATGCTATTGGAAGAGAACTGTCAGTTGACCCTTCAACATTTCTGTTGCAGGGCTATTGGTTTATGTACTTCATTGAACATTTTGTATTGTCTGGATTTTTGACAAGTATGCCATTTCTCCTGATTTGAGGTGACTTCTTTTCTGGGCATTGTAAGCTAATTGTTCTCTTCTTTACAGTATGATGGGATCATCCTCCCCGGGAAGTAAAGGATCACCATTGGCCTTGTTCATAACAATAAAATGTAAAAAATAACTTTGTTCTGTGATTATTAAGTAATGTGTTATGTATCTTATGCTGGCTTTATAGTTAAGTGAATCCAGATTTAGTTTAATCGTTCATTAATGGAAATGTATGTTAATGGGGTTACAGTGATGTGTATTAAATTGGAAGAACGGCGCTTGCTATTTTAAAGGGTAAATATTAATATGCAACATTAGTGTTGTGGTTAAGAGCAGGCTGTATGGGTCTGTATCACGGTTTTTTCCTCTGAAGCGTCCATTGTAAAATAAGATGTATGCAACACTATTTGCCCAGTTCGAGTAATCTAACTTTTAATTTGTATTTAATAGAATATGAGCTGTAGCAAAGATAAGGCCGCCAATATTTAAGGTTGGTTGAAATTCTACAGCTGTACCATGGAGGGCATGGTTGCATCATTGCCTGGTATGGCAATGGTTCAGCCTCTGACCGCAGGGCACTACAGAGTGTAGTGTGCAGGGCCCAGTACATTCCTGGGGCTAAGCTTCCTGCCATCAGGAGCTCTACCAGGTGGTGCCAGAAAGGCCTGATAGTTACTAGCAACCCTAGTCAGATGGTTCTCTGCTACTGCACAGCCAGCAGTACAAGAGGAAAGGTCCTACGGTCACTTTACCTCCACATTACCTTGACTAATGTGCCCCTGCACATTGACTCTACCAGTACCCCATGTATATAGCCTTGCTACTTTAATTTTATTTGAGTAATTAACATTTTTAATATCATTGTTGGTTAATGGCTTGTAATTAAGCATTTGGCGCATGTGACAAATTAGATTTGTTTGCATGCAGTTCATGGGTCAGTCATCTGCCAAATGATGGCATTAATTTGATGAATGTCAGTATATTGAGTGTCAGAAGTAGATACTAGTTGGTTGTCTAGTTAAACCCCCAGTCTCATCACTTAAGAATGCCATTTGGAGTAAAGAATAGCTTTTTCCCAATGCTTGTCCTGGGGACCAAAAGGGTGTGCACATTTTCTGTTTTTGCCCTAGCCCAAGGTTGGTGTTTTTGCTAGGGCAAAAACTAAAATATGCGCACTTTAGCATCCCCAGGACCAGCATTTGCAAACACTGGTTTTCACCACTTAATCTGAGTTTACCATGGTTGTCTAGCTAAATACGACAAAATGGACAAATGTGGTTATATCCTGGTGTGGCAGCTTGTGTATACATTACCTGTGAGGGTTGATGTTAAATAAAGAGAAACACCATTTAGATACAATTGGCTTTATTCAGTGAAACACCAAGGTTAGAACCTCTAGCACCAGACACACTTTACCCCCTGTGCCAGCCTCTGCTCACCTAAAATCAAAATAGTGATTTCTCCTTTCAAATGAGCCTCATTAACATCAAATTGGTTGAGTCCTCAGCCTGCCACAACCCCTAGGTCTGCCTATCTTTAGGCGTTTCACTGATTCCATACCCTGGTAGCTTGTCATTGTATCACCTGGATGGAGGACGCTGATCGAACACAAACACGTGAGCAGGAGCTGAAATCCTGGGCCTAACTACAAAATGACCTGAACCAAATCTCTAAAGAGAAACCCATTTAATTTCCAAATCTGACTACTTAAGTGCCAAATATTACCAAAAAGGTCTGCTTTGTTATGTTGGCTGTCTTTGGTAGGTGGGAATTCTGAGATCTATGAATCCGGGCCGTAAATGTATCACTAGTTTGCCAGGCCATGGTCTTGCTCATACATTCTCTACCTGTTTAAGTCAGTGGATGACATTGTAAAATTACTTTTCCCTATAAAGTTGACTCCAGCAGTCATTGCAACTCTTGTATTACATTGCACTTAACATGTTTAAATACTATTAACTTTACTTTACTTTTATTGAGCTAATTTTACTGGGAAGAATTTTGCTGGAAATTGTATTGCAATATTTGTCAAAAGCTTATGTCTCCATTTAACACCCAAACACACATTCACTCTAGTATGTACATTTGCACGCACATACACACAAACACATTTGCGTAATCATATCAGTTCCACCTTGCTAACTGCAATACATATTTCATACATGCCGCAAATGGATTGTCATTTTCACATTCATCAACCATAGGTTGATGCCTTCGGAAAGTATTCAGAACCCCCCCCCCCATTTTCTAAAATGGATTAAATAAAAAATCCTCAATCTACACACAACCCATAATTAAAAAGTGAAAACAGGTTTTTAGCAAATGTATTAAAACATACCTTATTTACATAAGTAATCATACCCTTTCCTATGAGACTCGGGTGGATCCTGTTTCCATTGATCATCCTTGAGATTTTTCTACAACTTGATTGGAGTCTGCTTGTGGTAAATTAAATTGATTGGACATGATTTGGAAAGGGACACACCTGTCTATATAAGGTCTCACAACTAACAGTGCATGTCAGAGCATAAACAAGGCCATGAAGTCAAAGGAATTGTCCATAGAGCTCCAAGACAGGATTGTGTTGAGGCACAGATCTGGGGAAGGGTACCAAAAAATGTCTGCAGCATTGAAGGTCCCCAAGAACACAGTGGCCTCCATCATTCTTTATTGGAAGAAGTTTGGAACCACCGAGACTCTTCCTAGAGCTGGCCGCCTGGCCAAACTGTGCAATCTGGGGAGAAGGGCCTTGGTCAGGGAGGTGACCAGGGGGAGCAGGGAGGGGGAGCAGGGAGGTCACTCTGACAGAGTTCATCTGTGGAGAAGAACCTTCCAGAAGGACAATCATCTCTGCAGTATTCCACCAATCATGTCATGTCTGCTCCCGCTCCCCCTTTCTGGCGCTCGAGGGCACACCTGTCACCATTGTTATGCGCAACAGCACTTCTTGCTTCTCGTCTCCCAGCGTCTGTCCTCACAAATCAGGCCTTCGTGGTAGAGTGGACAGACAGATTCCACTCCTCAGTAAAAGGCACATGACAGCCAGCTTGGAGTTTGCCAAAAGGTACCTAAAGGAGTCTCAGATCATGAGAAACCAGATTCTCTGGTCTGATGAAACCAAGATTGAACTCTTTGGCCTGAATGCCAAGCATCAAGTCTGGAGGAAACCTGTTACCAGTGGCAGGGACTGGGAGACTTTTCAGGATCGGAGCAAAGTACAGAGATACTTAATGAAAACCTGCTCCAGTGCGCTCAGCACCTCAGACTGGGGCGAAGGTTCACCTTCCAACAGGACAACGACCTTAAGCTCACAGCTAAGAAAATAGAGGAGTGGCTTTGGGACAAGTCTCTGAATGTCCTTGAGTGGCCCAGCCAGAGCCCGATCGAGACCTGAAAATAGCTGTGCAGCAACGCTCCCCATCCAACCAGACAGAGCTTGTTGCATCATACCCAAGAAGACTCAAGGCTGTAATCGCTGCCAAAGGTGCTTCAACAAAGTACTGAGTAAAGGGTCTGAATACTTATGTAAATGTCATATTTTAGATTTTATTTTAAATAAATTAGCAAAAATGTCTAAAATCCTATTTTTTCTTTGTCATTATGAGTTAGTGTGTGTAGATTGATGATAACAAACATGTAATCAATTTTAGAATAAGTGAATAGTTATCCCTTCCATCTTTCCTGTTCTACGGCTCTGATTCTCTATCGACAGCTCTCTGTTCCTACCTCTCCTCAACTTCTTGCTCTCTGTCACTCCTCCCTTCTATCAACCTCCCTTCGCTCTCTTCACCTCTTCTTCTAAATCTCTCAGGCAGTGATGGGCTGTGGGACCACATGGCTCTTTCTCTGTGGCTGCTCCTCCTTGGTTGCTGGAGTGTTGTGGTGCTGTTGCCTGCGGGGGGTGTGGCGGGGTGGGAGGGTCAGGGCGCAGCAGGATACACCCACAGTGGCCTCGGGCAGATCCTCCCCCATGGACCAGCTGTCTGTTGCCGGGGTGTACTTCTGCACGGCCGCCTTGTAGCGCTTCTCGGCCTCGTTCCAGCCACCCATCAGGTAAAGCTGTTCCCCGAGGGGTGACAGGCCTGCCGTGCTCACGCCCAGGGGCAAGGGGGAGGCCTGGCTCCACTCACCGTTCTCTGGGGAGAACACCTCCATGGACAGGACGTCCACGCGGTCTCCGCTGGGGCCCAGCTGGCTACCACCCACCACGTACACCTTCCCTCCCAGGGTGGAGGAGCAGTGCCATCCTCGGGGGCTCGCCAGGCTGGCCTTCTCACTCCAGGTGTCCGTCTCAATGTTGTAGCAGGCCACGGAGCGCGAGTAGGCGCAGTTGATGTAGCCGCCGGTCACTAGGATGTCTCCGGAGGGCAGCACGGCACTGGCGTGGCAGCAACGTGGCACCTCCATGGGCGTTTTGAGCTGCCAGGTATTGGAGGAGGGCAGGTAGCTCTCGGTGGTGGCCAGCAGGCCCTCCACGTTGCGGCCGCCAATGGCGTACAAGCGCCCGCCAGTGGCCACCAGGCTGAAGTGGGTACGGCGCTGGCGCATGCTAGCCAGATGCAACCAGGTGTTGAAGCGAGGGTCGTACCTGAGGAGCAAGAGATGGACACTTTTGATTTGTCTAAAGTGAAATTAAATCTACCCATAATCAAGGAACAGTCAAGTATGCCACATAACACTGGCTCATTATATTTACAGTATGATACATTTACGGTGTACCTGCTGAGGGTGCTGACAGCGTGCTTGGCCTGGTTGCGTGCATCGTTCTGGTCCTCTCCTCCGGCCACGTACAGGAAGCCGTCCATCACAGCCACACACTGGTTGAAGCTCTTAGCGGGCAGCTGGGACAGGTGGCGCCAGGTGGCCACACCCTCACGTGGGTCTCTCCATAGCACCTGGAAGGGAACCAACGTCAACAACGTAGCACTTCTCATTTTGGATAATACGGTTGAATCACGGATGATACTGTTGAATCACGGATAATACGGTTGAATCAAGGATAATACTGTTGAATCATGGTGATTGGTGGTGCAGAAGTATTCTAAAATGTTGGTTTACTTCTTCATCATGCGTTTGACCTCTGCCTAATGTTTAGCCCACCATCAGATCACCCCCCACACTCACCACTCTACTCAGTGCCCGCTCGGTGACGGAGGGACGCCCCCCAACAGTCAGAAGGGTGGCCTGTCCGCCACGCACCTGCGTGCGGCGAGACTGCAGCGTGTTCTGCTGGTAGGGCAGCAGGTGGTAGTTCATGGCGTCCACCAGCAGGCGGTGGCAGTGAGGGTCCATCATCATTCTCGCCACAGGCTGGATCTCGCTGACCAGCTCGCTGGCAGGGATGGTCTCGAAGCGCACGTGGGACAGCAGTTCGGCGGCGTGCACCTGACGCTTGGGGTCGAAGTCCAGCCATTTCATGGCCAACTGTGGTCGAATGAAACCAGTTCTATACTTAGAATTCTGTTTGTTTTATAAATACCGCTCCCTCTCTGCCTCCTTGCTATGTCTCTCATCCCTACTGGTATTGTGTATTAATAACTATACATACAGTGATTTATACTGACTGAGTATTTCTATTCATAGTAGGATGTCACAGTCTGGCAAGTGTCTGTGTACTAAGGTCATGTGGCTATATCATGTCCTTAACAGCTGGTCTGAGGCTGGATTTAGGTTGAGCTCAAAATGGCTGCATTTGGGGGTAGGGAACGAGGAGACCTGATCCTAGGTCAGTTATTACAGGCAGAAAAAGTAGGGTTAAAGCGTGGTGAGCGGAGCTGACCTGGAAGGCGGTGACTTCAGATGGCAGCAGCAGGCTGTCCTCCTGGAGGAAGGCTGTGATCTGTTCCAGGGTCAGCTGGTTGAACAGGGGCGTCTCGGTGAACGCGACAAAGTTCTCCAGCACAAAGCGGCGGGCCGCGTCGCGCACGGGAAACAGGCCGTAGGCGGCGGCGATGTTCCACACGTATACGCACGTCTGCACGTTCATCTCGGCCAGCAGGAAGTCCATGCACATCTGGAGCAACTGGGGGATCTGAAGGGTGGCAGCGGCGGACACAGTGCAGCCGATGGTGTACAGGGACATGTGGACGCGGCCCAGGTAGGCGAAGGTGATCACGTTGGCCAGGCCTGGGAATAAGTGGAAAACATCATCGCTTTATCCATGTGTTCTTGTCTATTGATGCGGACTTTGAGAAATATTTGGACTGAACACAGTCCTTAAGTTCCCAAACAAGACTCTTGCTGCTGCCTCTAATAGATAATAGATAGATAATAGATACCTCTGATAGATAGCAGCTATATGTTAGGCGGGTTAGTTTGAAACCTACCGAGGGGGGAGAGTGAAGGTAACTCTAGACGCTTCATTCCGGGGTCCTTGGCCAGGATCTCCCGGAAGTACCGGCTGACGGAGGAAATGACCAGCTTGTGCACGTCGAAGGCCTTGGTCTTACAGGCCAGCTCCAGGTCGGTGAGGAAGCGCTCCTGGCGCATGCGGCTCACCTCCTCCAGCAGGGCGTTTCCGTGGAGGGGGCGGGTCACTTCACAGCCCAGGCCCAGGCCCTTCTCTCCGGGCTTGATGGCGGGAGGGGGCAGGGGGAGGTTGAAATGGTTAAGCTGTACGATGTCCAGTGCGGCCATCTCCTCGATCTTCTTCACACCTTCCACCACCACCACTCCTCCTGCCATCTGTGTGGTGACAGTGGATACCTGGGAGATGACTGGCTCCGGGGTAATCTTCTTTGTGCGATTGGCCTTCTTCTTGGGGGCCATGGCGACGGTTACTTTGACAGTATGGTTTTAAAGGTTTTGGTTCTTGAGCGCTGACTGAAGCACTGAGGGATGAGGACTCTTACTCACTTGCTGACGGACCAACTAATCAACAAACTGACAAAACGGACTCTTTACTGACTGTGATAAGGTGGACTTTCTTTACTGATGAACACAACCACTGAAACACTGAAGAACAGTCAGACACAGACTGGCTGGAGGGTTAACTATGTATTCCTACTGCTGACAGAAGGGGTTCGAAGAGGACAGATTGACAGACACGGTGTTTAGGTGGGTTGGTTTGTTTGTTTCAGTGAGACAGCACACAGGACCTGAAAAAAAGAGAAAAAGCACTGAGTATCACATCAGAGAAAAAGCACTGAGTATCACATCAGAGAAAAAGCACTGAGTATCACATCAGAGAAAAAGACCATGGCAACACAATAACATCATACTGTATACTCTTTAAAAAAGAGGGGGATGTGACTGACAGGTGCGGGTGTTTGGGGGGGGGGGGGGGCTTCCGGCTTCCAGAAATCCAGTGTCAGGTTCATGATTTATAGCAGCCCGATGTGCTTGTATTCATACTCACACACCGACTCACAGTGTATTTCAGCAGCAGAACAAATGGGAATCTAATTAATGTTTTAAATGACCCTATAGAAGAACTTGAGAAATACGAGGGGAGTTTTCCTGAGGTAAGTTTAGCCACACTATGTAAGGCTCTGCTTAAATTAACCAACTTCCCTTAGAACCGTAGATTGTTGTACTACTAAGCACATTTGAAAAATATGACTATTTATATTCCCTTAGTTTCCTCTGACTGTTTTAGTAGTTTTGAATTTGAAATTCTGTATAAAAGTTGTTTATACATGCTATGTATACATGTTTCTTCCAAAAAAATGTAAACTTAATTTCAAAGTCTCACTCATCACAGCAAATTAAGCAACACATACCTGGAAAAATACACACATCGCGCTAGCTCAAATGTATTTAGAAAGCTATTTTTACATCAGCTGATGTCACAAAGTGCTGTACAGAAACCCAGCCTAAAACCCCAAATAGCAAGCAATGCAGATATAGAAGCATGGTGGCTAGGAAAAAACTCCCTAGAAAGGTAGGAACATAGGAAGAAACCTAGAGAGGAACCAGGCTCTGAGGGGTGGCCAGTCCTCTTCTGGCTGTGCTGGGTGGAGATTATGGCACATTCAGTCACAGACACACAAGATATACTCATTTACATTTACATTGAAGTCATTTAGCAGACGCTCTTATCCAGAGCGACTTACAAATTGGGTCATGTCACCTAAAAACACACTAAGGGCAAAGCAAGCATGACAGCGTCCCTGTTGCTTGGATTATTACCCAGTATACCCCCTCTCTGCTTCCTCATCATACCCTCCCAGTGATTTGACTCACTACACCAAAATAACCTTAATTTATCACTTATCCCTTTGTAAACAAACACAGAAGGACAATCTGTGGCTGTGGCCTTCATCGACATAAAACTCTGATCTCTATGGTGGCCTTGCCTCCCTGTCCAGGCCCAGTTAAAATTGACACTCGAGCAATTCACCCCATTCGCTCTGACAACAGGACAGGCAGGGACAAATACAATCACTTTGTATTCAGAGGCAATACAAAAAGGATCCCAGGCAATTAAAAGGGTCATACGGAGGAACAACGTAATCATGACTCGCCCTTTGATTACAAAAAGGTACGGATCATTATCATCAACATTAAAGGACCAAGGCTTGGAAATGCTCCTGCTACTGTTGTTTAAAATATATATATATATATATATATATATATATATATATATATATATATATATATATATATATATATATATATATATATATATATATATATTATCTATCCTGATGCCTAGTCACATTCCTTACCCTGCCTTCGTGTACATATCTACCTCAAATACCTCGTACTTCTGCACATTGATCTGGTACTGGTACTCCCTGTATAAAGCTTAATTATTGTGTATTTTATTCCCTGTGTTATTGTTATTTTTAACTATGCATTGTTGGGAAAGGGGTCGTAAGTTTGTATTTCACAGTAATGTCTACAGCTTTTGTATTCTGCGCATGTGACAAATAAAATTTGACTTAATTTGATTTGTTGTGAAATTGACCCCTGAGTGTTCTACTCTGGGCAAAGAGTCTCATTTTGCTTCATGCCTCTTTTTTTAATCTATTAATCTGCTGCGAAATATCACTAGGTTTGTAAAGAGCATGTTGAATTTCTGTTTCTATTCGTACATGTTTGTGTGAAAGGAAATATTTTACTCTCTCTCAAATACCAAATCAGCGGTTTCACTCCATGCTGCTGATGTTCTCAGTAAACATAATATATTTCCATGGCTAGAGCGTATAACAGTATGTCAGAGTGCAGGTGCTTTCCACCACGTGCGTTATGAAAACACATACATGGGGATCCTGCCGGAAATGAACTCTCAGCCAACGCTATTTATGTCCAGACTGTTGTTTAAAGATCACCTGCAGAAACAGTGGATATATGGGTCACCGATCATCCTTGACCTATCAAAATGGTGTACATCTCCTCAATGTGCTATGATATATTAAGTACCAGTTTTAAGTGACAGGCTTAGGCATTTCATTTAATAAATAGATGTGGTGCCATTGTTGGTTCCCTTGATGACGTCTGATTTTGTGATACTGTTGTGTCGTTGCCATGGGGCGCCCAGTGTGGAGGATGACACAGCAGCTGTGACTCCCACCAACCTCTGTTCCAGATATTTGTGAGGGTTATGTGCCATGAGAAGGTTCTTTTCATTTGATGCCGTCCCATCACATTGTTCGCTACACTGGTAGAATTTTGTTGAATATTCTAAGTCCTTTGTAAATGGCTTCCTTTGGTGGTCAGGTTCTTGCACACCAGGAGAGACGATCTAAGAAAGGGATCTCAGATATATCAGGTACTTTCTTAAGCAGCCTAAACTTGCGTCGTTGACGTTTCAAGGTGGATGCTTATCTTCACTTGCACTTTTCTCAATGCCGAGCAGATGAACAATTTAGGTCAGACTCTCAGGGATCTCTTTCCCCCATCATTCCAATAGCTCTCATCTCAGAACCAGCTATAGGTCAGTAACTGTAGGCTATAATTTTGGTACCCAGAACAAATCTTACGTAAGGGGTGGCCTTTCGCCTCTGGCCATCTACTCGATTTTGTAAAGTCTTTTACTACTAGTAGTAGTGGTATAGTACATCACTGGTGACTGCTGTTTCATCTCTTTGGGGAGTGGGGAGGGGGGTCTGACAGTTTTAATTCCTGATTCTATGGTTGCGACATCCTGCTAGGTGGCTCCTCACACCCTCCCTTTGGCCTGTAACTAACTCTAACTGTGTCAGCTCTCTTTCATATGACACCAGCAACAGCTGCTATCCTGTCCCCATCTCCATGTGGGGGGAACACAGCTCAGTCACAGGCATCGTTCACTGGACTGACCGGGGCTATTTTAAAACACAAAGTTCAGAGAAAAACTCTACAAGGTAGTTGAGGTCTGAGGCAGAGTTTATTGTTGGGAGGATGGGGTGTCGGCAACTTCTCAAATGTGTATTGGAGTGTGCAGAGCCTGCCCTAGCTACTAAGCAATAGCTCGGGGCCCGACCAATTTGCTTCATCTGCCAATCCGGACTCGTGCGTCAAAGTGCTGAGGTTTGATGTGAGGAGATTTTTTGAGATTGCAAAGACTTGGCTCTACTTTTTCAATTGAAAGTATTTTTTCCACATTTAGTTACGTAACAGCCTTATTCTAAAATGGATTAAATAAATAAAAATCCTCATCAATCTCCACACAATACCCCATAATGACAAAGCGAAAACAGAAATACCTTATTGTCACGAATCCCTCCAGAACTTTCATCACGCACACCTGTCGCCTATTCGCACTGAATAGTACTTGTATGTACTGTCTCCTGAATCATTTATACCAGCGTGACACTTATTTACCAGTCAAAAGTTTGAACCCACCTACTCATTAAATTCTTTATTTTTTATATTTTCTACACTGTAGAATAATAGTGACGACATGAAAACTCTGAAATAACACATATGGAATCATAAGGTAACCAAAAAAAGTGTCAGAAGATTTTAGATTCTTCAAAGTAGCCACCATTTGCCTTGATTACAGCTTTGCACACCCTTGGTATTCTCTCAATCAGCTTCACCTGGAATGCTCTTCCAACAGTCTTGAAGGAGTTCCCACATATGCTGGGCACTTGTCAGCTGCTTTTCCTTCACTCTGCGGTCCAACTCATCCCAAACATTTCAATTGGGTTGAGGTCAGGTGATTCACTCAGTCTCCTCTGAACAGTTGATGTTGAGATGTGTCTGTTACTTGAACTCTGTGAAGCATTTATTTGGGCTGCAATCATAGGTGCAGTTAACTCTAATGAACTTATCCTCTGCAACAGAGGTAACTCTGGGTCTTCCTTTCCTGTGACGGTCTTCATGAGAGCCAGTTTCATCGTAGCACTTGATGGTTTTTGCGACTGCACTTGAAGATTTTTTTTTTAGATCGAATGACCTTCATGTTTTAATGTAATGATGGACTGTCGTTTCTCTTTGTTTATTTGAGCTGTTCTTGCCGTAATATGGACTTGGTCTTTTACAAAATAGGGCCATCTTCTGTATACCACCCCTACCTTGTCACAACACAACTGATTGGCTTAAACACATTAAGAAGGAACTAAATTCCACAAGTTAACAAGGCACACTTGTTAATTGATATTCATTCCAGGTGACTACCTCATGAAGCTGGTTGAGAGAATGACAAGGATGTGCAAAACTGTCATCAAGGCAAAGGGTGGCAACTTTGAATAATCTCAAATATAAAATATATTTTAATTTGTTTAACACTTTTGTTTAATACATGATTCCTTATGTGTTATTTCATAGTTTTGATGTGTTGACTATTATTGTACAATGTAGACAATAGTTTTAAAAAATAAAGAAAAACCCTTGAATGAGACTTGAAATTGAGTTCAGGTGCATCCTGTTTCAATTGATCATCCTTGAGATGTTTCTACAACTTGTTTGGAGTCTGCTTGTGGTAAATTCAATTGATTGGACATGATTTGGAAAGGGACACACTTGTCTATATAAGGTCCCACAACTAACAGTGCATGTCAGAGCATAAACAAGGCCATGAAGTCGAAGGAATTGTCCATAGAGCTCCAAGACAGGATTGTGTTGAGGCACAGATCTGGGGAAGGGTACCAAAACATTTCTGCAGCATTGAAGGTCCCCAAGAACACAGTGGCCTCCATCATTCTTTATTGGAAGAAGTTTGGAACCACCAAAAATCTTCCTAGAGCTGGCCAAACTGTGCAATCTGGGGAGAAGGGCCTTGGTCAGGGAGTTCCTCTGTGGAGAAGAAAGAACCTTCCAGAAGGACAATCATCTCTGCAGCATTCCACCAATCATGTCATGCCTGCTCCCGCTCCCCCTCTCTGGCGCTCGAGGGCACACCTGTCACCATTGTTATGCGCAAAAGCGCTTCTTGCTTCTCGTCTCCCAGCGTCTGTCCTCACAAATCAGGCCTTCGTGGTAGAGTGGCCAGACAATTTCCACTCCGCAGTAAAAGGCACATGACAGCCAGCTTGGAGTTTGCCAAAAGGTACCTAAAGGAGTCTCAGATCATGAGAAACAAGATTCTCTGGTCTGATGAAACCAAGATTGAACTCTTTGGCCTGAATGCCAAGTGTCAAGTCTGGAGGAAACCTGTTACCATCCTTACAGTGAAGCGTGGTGGTGGCAGCATCATGCTGTTGGGATGTTTTTCAGCGGCAGGGACTGGGAGACTAGTCAGGATCGAGGGAGAGATGAACATAAAAAGTACAGAGATCCTTGATGAAAACCTACCTACAGTCTGAGGTGCGCTCAGCACCTCAGACTGGGGCGAAGGTTCACCTTCCAACAGGACAACGACCTTAAGCTCACAGCTAAGAAAATAGAGGAGTGGCTTTGGGACAAGTCTCTGAATGTCCTTGAGTGGCCCAGCCAGAGCCCAGACTTGAACCTGATCGAACATATCTGGAGAGACCTGAAAATAGCTGTGCAGTGACGCTCCCCATCCAACCAGACAGAGCTTGAGAGGATCTGCAGAGAAGGGGAGAAACTCCCCCAAATACAGGTGTGCCAAGCTTGTAGCATCATACCCAAGAAGACTTGAGGCTGTAATCACTGCCAAAGATCCTTCAACAAAGTACTGAGTAAAGGATCTGAATACTTTTGTAAATGTGATATTTCCGTTTTTTTTATTTTATAAAAAACAATTTAATCAATTTTAGAACACAGCTGTAACGTAACCAAATGTGGTAATAGGAAATGTGGAAAGAGTCAAGGGGTCTGATTACTTTCTGAATGCACTGTATTCAGGGTCGTCACACTGCTGGGGAAGGACTTCTACTTCATCTCAGAAGTTATGTTCTGTGAGGTAATGCAATGTGGTATTGGATGTTTTTGTGTTTTACAAGTGTACATTTTTTCAGTCAATGCACCATCTCTGTATGCATTCTTAGGTTACAGGTCACAGTGTGGATTATGCAGAAGCGTGAGGGGTTTAGTTTGGCAAGGCTGTATTTAGTTATCCTTACACATATTGCCTCCCCATAACTTTTAAAAATGTTATTTCACTATTTGGTTGCATCTACATGTTCATTTGAGAGGCTAAGCGGTCCATATCGGAGCTAGCCAACATTCTCTGCCTTGTCCGATGTACTGTGCATCGTGTTCAACTGTAATCATCATTAGTGTGGTTAGGTAGGTTCAACCTAAAATGTATTGTTCCTCTATCGTATTGAAGTCCAGGTATCTTGATATTCAATTGTCTTGAAAGGGAAAGATGCACATCCCCATTGACATGTAGGCTTTTTATTTTGTATGTATGCAATGCCATCGTCATATTGAAGCACCAGCACACCAGTCTTACAGTATGTCTCGCTCATCACGTCACGTAAATCTCGTCAATGTGTTATAGTTGCACATAGGATTTCATAACTGTTTTGTTTTCTGAAAATATAGCCTATATTTCTTATTTTCCTCTTACTGTTTAGGGGTCTGCTTCTTGTTACTTTGTTAGCACTTGGCTCAAACTAGCCAAAGGGTTTGTTTACTTGCATAGTAATAAAGTCAGACACGCAGTGTATACTCTAACCATTTAATGCACATGTATCAAACTCATTCCACGGAGGGCTGAGTGTCTGCGTGTTTTCAGCCTAACTCCTGGCCTAGTGTCTGCGGGTTTTTAGTTTTTTCCTTTCAATTAAGACGTAGACAACCAGGTATAATAAGTACAAGGAAGGAGCGAAACCCCACAGACACTCTGCCTTCCGTGGAATGAGTTTACCACGTGCTCTAGAGCCTCCATGGAATGAGTTTGCCACGTGCTCTAGAGCCTCCATGGAATGAGTTTACCACGTGCTCTAGGCCCTCCATGGAATGAGTTTACCACCTGCTCTAGGCCCTCCATGGAATGAGTTTGCCACCTGCTCTAGGCCCTCCATGGAATGAGTTTGCCACCTGCTCTAGGCCCTCCATGGAATGAGTTTGCCACCTGCTCTAGGCCCTCCATGGAATGAGTTTGCCACGTACTCTAGGCCCTCCATGGAATGAGTTTGCCACGTACTCTAGGCCCTCCATGGAATGAGTTTGTCACGTACTCTAGGCCCTCCATGGAATGAGTTTGCCACGTACTCTAGGCCCTCCATGGAATGAGTTTGCCACGTACTCTAGGCACTCCATGGAATGAGTTTGCCACGTACTCTAGGCCCTCCATGGAATGAGTTTGCCACGTACTCTAGGCCCTCCATGGAATGAGTTTGCCACGTACTCTAGGCACTCCATGGAATGAGTTTGCCACGTACTCTAGGCCCTCCATGGAATGAGTTTGCCACGTACTCTAGGCCCTCCATGGAATGAGTTTGCCACCTGCTCTAGGGGCTTCCATGGAATGAGTTTACCACGTGCTCTAGGCCCTCCATGGAATGAGTTTACCACCTGCTCTAGGGCCTCCATGGAATGAGTTTACCACGTGCTCTAGGCCCTCCATGGAATGAGTTTACCACCTGCTCTAGAGCCTCCATGGAATGAGTTTACCACCTGCTCTAGGCCCTCCATGGAATGAGTTTACCACCTGCTCTAGGCCCTCCATGGAATGAGTTTGCCACCTGCTCTAGGCCCTCCATGGAATGAGTTTACCACCTGCTCTAGGCCCTCCATGGAATGAGTTTACCACCTGCTCTAGTCCCTCCATGGAATGAGTTTACAACCTGCTCTAGGGCCTCCATGGAATGAGTTTACCACGTGCTCTAGGCCCTCCATGGAATGAGTTTACCACCTGCTCTAGAGCCTCCATGGAATGAGTTTGCCATGTGCTCCAGGCCCTCCATGGAATGAGTTTGACACCCCTGATTGAATGGAAAGAACCTACATTTCAGCACCTTCTTCAGGGAGGGTTGAGGAACCCACATTGGCTGCTTTTACACAGGCAGCCCATTTCTAATTATTTTCCTACTAATTGGTATTTTGACCAATTATTGTTTATGGCAATAGTTTAGAATTGGGCTTCCTGTGTAAAAACAGCCATAGTGCTGAACCTTGGTTAATTCTATTACTGTAAATGGTTGGAAGTATACAGAAATGTATTACTTAATTTTTGTAGGTCAGCATCTCAATTTGGTGTGGGGTGGGGGGGGCATATCTACTCATTGTATTTGTATTCTAAAGTGTCAAACATCTGCTATACTAATAGCAGATCACTGAGATGTGACTTGTTTACACAGCTAATTATTTTGGTTTGGTACCTGCCAGGAGGGACGATGATAGTTTAATTTTGGATAGCCTGTAATGTCTCTTCCCTGTATACAAGGAAATAAAATCTGTTCGCTCAAATATTTCACTGTCATTTTGAGTTATCAACCTACGGATTAAGCATATGGCCATACAGGACATCAAGGACTTGCTTTCGCCTTGGCAATATTCTGGCGACAAACTTCAGTTCCACATTATGACAGTAGAGCTCACCCAAGTGACAAATGACAGCAGAAACAGATGCTTTTGGAGAAATTGCAGTACCATGGGTTAGTTATATACATCTTTGATAGTTGATTTGGCTTTACCACAAATTAGCATTGCATTTATTTGCAGTGCTGCCATTTACTTTCCACTCAAGGTTTGCTTCAGCAGAGGCTACCACGGTGCTGTAGGCTTTTGGTAATGTGAGAGGCTGTGGGTACATTTATAAGCTAGCTAGTTGTGCTAGCTAGCTAGTGCAGCCTATCATGTGATATACGGAATGGCAGATTGCTAGCTCAATACGTTTGTTATCAAAAGTAACTAGTGGAGATGTGAAACAGTTGTTTATACTTTGGCTAAAACCGAGCTTTTATATTATTGTAATTTTTTTTTTTAGCTATACAGACAATCTTAAACCGCACACCTCTGAAAACAAGCCATCTTGACCAACTAACAGCTAATTATAATAGCTAGCTAGCTAAAACAATGATGAGAGAGGGTGTGAGCTCAGCCATCCACACAGAGACGTTTTTCACACTGTGAGCATTTTTACAACATGTGGTCACAATCACAACACAATCAGAACGACCGGGAAATATTTCACCCTGGGAAGATTTTTACATGTCACAGGGCACGTGCCCAGGGCCCCTGACCTCCAGGGGGTCCCCATTGATTTTGTTTGTCACTCTTACTCAGATATCATATTAACATAGCATAAGTTGGGGCAAAATGTGTAGAATTTTAGAACATTTTCTTTAAAATTGCTAAATGTTCACTATGCCCCATGGCAAAATGTGTAGAATTGCAGGCAATTAGCTGTTAAACTGCAAATTATTTTCTCCGCCCCATGGCACAATGAGTAGAATTCTCTCCACACAATGGGAAAATGTTTAGAGTAACAGCAAAAGTGCTTTAAAACGGCAAAATCTTCTCTATGTTCCATGGAAAAATGTATAGAATTGCAAGAAATTAACTCATAGGGCCTCCAAAAGCATAGGGCCTCCAAAAGGCTAGGGCTTGCTCTGGGACTGTGCCAAAACATCACTGAAAATGTGTCTTGAGGATGAGGAGAGTCAGAATTGGAAGACAAGAAGGATCATAATATGAAGGAAAGATTTACTACCAAATCCTATGAAAAATATCAAATGGTTTATTTTTAAAATTTAACTAGGCAAGTCAGTTAAGAACAAATTCTTATTTACAATGACGGCCTTACAGGGGAACAGTGGCTTAACTGCCTTGCTCGGGGATTGGATCTAAAAACCTTTCGGTTAATGGCCGAAAGCTCTAACCACTAGGCTACCTGCTTTCCCTCTGTTAGCAACCTTTCAGTTACAGACGCAATGCTCAAACCACTAGGCTACCTGCCGCCCCCAGACAATTTGTTTAGGAACAGAAAACAGTTTATAACTCTAAGGCAAAAGGAGGAAAGAAATTAAAATGGGGCATGAACGTCTGAAAAATAGCAGAGATGGAATAAAAGTCGGCGGGTATGATATTGGAACATGGCCGAGGTATCTGAGTAGGTGACACCGTGACAAAACACATCTCTGTGTGGTACACAATGCCATCATGTGCCTGACTCCCACCTCCCCAGTGTCAGAATTCCATTGTGTATCTCCAGAGTCCAGAGATTATTTATAGATGTTGAGGTCAGAGCTGGAATGAGTTACCCCTCCCAAGTAGGCGATCACTTGTATGCATTCTGATATCAATTTGACCTCGCATTAAATGTGTTTGAGCTGTGAGTGTTTGTGAAAAAAAATGCAATTTCAGATTCTACATAGTTGAGGCTAAAATGAATGGGTTTACATCCACTTTTTTAGGTGATTAAGTGCTTGAAAGGGGACTTATTTGGGTGTCTGCACACTTTGTATTTTGTGTTACTGGCGATGGTTAAATTGTACAGTTCTGGTGAAATTCGAAAACTCAGCAGTTCAACTTAAGCATATTACATATAAATGCTTTATGATTAGGCTGTCTAATCAAGTTGGATAAATCATTACTCAAATTAGACATGCAAATAATTTGATGAAAAATTCAGTCAATATGCTTTACCTCTCTCTCTTCCACTCACTCTTCTTCCTTATCTTTCCTCGTTTCTCTCTTGGCTTTCTTTCGCTTTGTTGATTTTTGCTCACAGGTTACTCTCTCTTCCTCTTTCCTCCGTCCCTCCGTCCGCTGTCTGTCTGTCAGTGGACTTTGGTTCAGTGTTTGAGTGATTCAGGGTCCAACCAAGTCTATGAAATGAGACACCCTCCCTAATTTCTAGCTCCCACCACCTACAACTCCAAATACAGGCACCCCCCCCCCCCACCAAAAATACTCCATATGTGGCCAGCCCTCTGCTATCCTGCCCCCTTCAGTCACCCTTCAGTCACTCGTCTGGGCAGGCAGGAGAGGGGCTATTTTCTCTCTGTATGCTCAAGTTTCTGTGTTTGAACGGTTGTCTCACAGTCTCTCTCTCTCTGTGTGTGTGTGTGTGTGTGTGTGTGTGTGTGTGTGTGTGTGTGTGTGTGTGTGTGTGTGTGTGTGTGTGTGTGTGTGTGTGTGTGTGTGTGTGTGTGTGTGTGTGTGTGTGTGTGTGTGTGTGTGTGTGTGTGTAATAGGCTCTGGTGCTATTTTAACAAAGTAGCGGAAAAACTTGTAGTTGTGTTATGTTGACACACCGAACATGGCAGAGATTATATCAACAAGAAAGGATACATGCACTATGACACTGACAACAATATTATTTTTTTTGTATTGATTATGAACACATTATGAATACATCTCAATACCAGTATTGTAAGGGTAATAATTAATGATGGTCAAATTAATTTCATGTTACATTTCTATAGGACCATAACAGTACATTATCACCAATATCATTATGATGACACAAAGATTATTAAAGACCCAATGCAGTAAAAACATGATTTCCTGTGCTTTATATACAGTTGAAGTCAGAAGTTTTTATACACTTAGATTGGAGTCATTAAAACTAGTTTTTCAACCACTCCACAAGTTGCTTGTTAACAAACTATAGTTTTGGCAAGTCGGTTAGGACATCTACTTTCTGCATGACAAGTCATTTTTCCAACAATTGTTTACAGACAGATTATTTCACTGTATCACAAATCCAGTTGGTCAGAAGTTTACATACACTAAGTTCACTGTGCTTTTAAACGGCTTGGAAAATTCCAAAAAATGATGTCATGGCTTTAGAAGCTTCTGATACACTAATTGACATCATTTGAGTCAATTGGAGGTGTACCTGTGGATGTATTTCAAGGCCTACCTTCAAACTCAGTGCCTCTTTGCTTGACATCATGGGAAAATCATAAGAAATCAGCCAAGACCTCAGAAAAAATATGTAGACCTCCACAAGTCTGGTTCAGTCTGGATGGGAGCAATTTCCAAACGCCTGAAGGTACCACATTCATCTGTACAAACAATAGTATGCAAGTATAAACATCATGGGACCACGCTGCCGTCATACCACTCAGGAAGGAGATGCGTTCTGACTCCTAGAGGTGAATGTACTTTGGTGCGAAAAGTGCAAATCAAATCCCAGAACAACAGCAAAGGACCGTGTGAAGATGCTGGAGGAAACAGGTACAAAAGTACCTATATCCACAGTAAAACAAGTCCTATATCAACATAACCTGAAAGGCCACTCAGCAAGGAAGAAGCCACTGCTCCAAAACTGCCATAAAAAAGCGAGACTACGGTTTGCAACTGCACATGGGGACAAAGATCATACTTTTTGGAGAAATGTGCTCTGGTCTGATGAAACAAAAATAGAACCGGTTGGCCATAATGACTATAGTTATGTTTGGAGGAAAAAGAGGGTGGCTTGCAAGCCGAAGAACATCATCCCAACCATGAAGCAAAGGGGTGGCAGCATCATGTTGTGGGGGTGCTTTGCTGCTGGAGTGGCAAAATGTTGTTGTGGCAAAATGCTGTTGTGGCAAAATGGCTTAAGGAAGCTGTGCCACCAGAGACTCTGGGTTGGAGCCCAGGCTCTGTTGCACCCGGCCGCGACGGAGCCCAGGCTCTGTCACAGCCGGCCGCAACCGGGAGGTCCATGGGGCGACGCACAATTGGCCTAGCATCATCTGGGTTAGGGAGGGTTTGGCAGGTTGGGATATCCTTGTCTCATCGTGCACTAGCGACTCCTGTGGCGGGCCGGGCGCAGTGCACGCTGACCAGGTCGCTAGGTGTACGGTGTTTCCTCCGGCACATTGGTGCGGCTGACTTCCGGGTTGGATGCGTGCTGTGTTAAAAAGCAGTGCGTCTTGGTTGGGTTGTGTTTCGGAGGACGCATGGCTCTTGACCTTCGTCTCTCCCGAGCCCGTACGGGAGTTGTAGCGATGAGACAAAATTTGGATACCACGAAGTTGGGGAGAAAAAGGGGCTATTGTTTTTTAAAATAATATATATATTTTTTTAAATGGCTTAAGGACAACAAAGTCAAGGTATTGGAGTGGCTATCACAGAGCCCTGACCTCAATCTCATTGAAAATTTGTGAGCAGAACTGAAAAAGCATGTGCGAGCAAGGAGACATACAAACCCGATTCAGTTACACTAGCTCTGTCAGGAGGAATGGGCCAAAATTCACACAACTTATTGTGGGAAGCTTGTAGAAGGCTACCCGAAATGTTTGACCCAAGTTAAACAATTTAAAGGCAATGCTACCAAATACAAATTGAGTGCATGTAAACTTCTGACACACTGGGAATGTGATGAAATAAATAAAAGCTGAAGTAAATCATTCTCTCTACTATTATTCTGACATTTCACATTCTTAAAATAAAGTGGTGATCCTAACTGACCTAAGACAGGGAATTTTTACTAGGATTAAATGTCAGGAATTGTGAAAAACTGTGTTTAAATGTATTTGGCTAAGGTGTATATAAACTTCCGACTTCAACTGTATATTTCCATACTATGCGGTTGGAATAATACTGTTTAATTGTGAAAATTATGATAATGCCCTTTTAGTGTAAGAGCTATTTGAAAAGACTGCCTGAACGTTCAGCCTGTTTTGGTGGGATGGCGTTTGGCCAACCTGGTGACATCACCATGCTGTAAATTAGTTAATCAGATCAAATGTTATTGGTCACATACACATGGTTAGCAGATGTTAATGCGAGTGTAGCGAAATGCTTGTGCATCTAGTTCGGACCGTGCAGTAATATCAAGCAAGTAATCTATTTCACAACAACTACCTTATACACACACACAAGTGTAAATGAATGAATAAGAATATGTACATATAAATATATGGATGAGCGATGGCCGTGCGGCATAGGTAAGATGCAGTAGAGTACAGTATATACATATGAGATGAGTAATGTAGGGTATGTAAACATTATATAAAATGCCATTGTTTAAAGTGACTAGTGATACATTTATTACATCCTAATTTTAATTATTAAAGTGACTAGAGATTTGAGTCAGTGTGTTGGCAGCAGCCACTCAATGTTAGTGATGGCTGTTTAACAGTCTGGCCTTGAGATAGAAGCTGTTTCTCGGGCCCAGCCTTGATGCACCTTGCCTTCTGGATGGTAGCGGTGTGAACAGGCAGTGGCTCGGGTAGTTGTTGTCCTTGATGATCTTTTTGGGCTTCCTGTGACATCGGGTGGTGTCGGTGTCCTGGATAGCATGTAGTTTGCCCCCCAGTGATGCTTTGTGCAGACCGCACCACCCTCTGGAGAGCCTTACGGTTGTTGGGGGAGCAGATGCCGTACCAGGCGGTGATACAAGCCCGACAACTGTGCATCTTTAAAAGTTTGTGAGTGTTTTCGGTGACAAGCCAAATATATTCAGCCTCCTGAGGTTCACCACGCTGTCTGTGTGGGTGGACCATTTCAGTTTGTCCGTGATGTGTACGCCGAGGAATTAAAACCTTCGACATTCTCTACGAATAATTGTTTGGCCGAAATGCCTTGATATTGAGGTGAAAACGTCTGCATTGGATCTTTAATCCTCAAAGAGGTGTCTGGTTAATACTTTGTCAGCTGTTTTATTACGTAGTTCCGCCAATCTCCAAGTCAACTGTAGGCTGAGTGAAGCTGTGGAGAGGATGGCACTGACCCTATTCTGCTGTAATGAAGCAGCTTCCGGGCACAGGGCACCAGCAGTAAACATGGCGGAGGAGCTGTTGGAAGCGGTGGAGAGACTTCAGTCTCGGCTCTGCGAGAACTTAGAGCCTCGCAAGGTAATAATCGAAAGGCCCAGAATGAAATGGCAAGGTTGAAGCGGATGACTTGCGCCCACTAAAATGTTTTGAAATATTGTCGCATGGGAGGTAGTTCCGCTAATGTAGGTAGTTGCTGCTTTTTCTAAGAGCACGTCACGATATGTAGCCTAGCCAACTAACTGGGTTTCTTAACCATAGTTCATGTGAAGTTTAACCTAGTCCTCGAGCTACCTGCCTGTCCGCAGAACTGTACTTTATGCCATGGAGTTATTGTAGCTAACGGACATTGCCACTGCTAATAAAGTGCTAATAATGTAGCCAGCTAGCTAGTGTTAAAGAAACAACCACAAAAAGCGAAAGCGAAGAGCGGGCATGGCTAAAAGGGATCCAGCTTTTGTCAAATTAACGTCAGATTTGATTTTTCGTAGCAGGTTATGAGAATTTACGCAGCAGGTTAGAATTGACGTAGTAGGTTAGGCGGATTATGTTGTTTGGGAAAGGGGTTTAGAGTGAGTTTAAATGTAAAACATTTAAACTTTTGACGTTAATTTGATAAAAGATGGATTATTTCTAGACATGACCCCACAGCGATTGTATAAACTACACAATCGAGCAACAGCAGCACGGGCCTAGTTATTAGATTGTTGCACTTCACTCAATGGATCAGTCCAAGTTTAAGGACAACAACAATACATTTGGTCGTAGTGCCTTACTGTGATATCGGCTGTGTCTCATTGAACAAAGCAATCCCTGCACACACTTCCATGTCGTGGTGGGTTTTTGTCAGCTGATCAACTTTAGTAAACACAACCACCTCTCCATATATGTGTAGTTAGCCTACCCCCACAACCCCCTTCAAATAGGCCAGGCAAATCCTGATGACTCCATGACTGTGCAATTTAGGCAAAATTGGACTACACAAATATGAATCAAGCAAAGTCTGAAAGTACTACACAGTTTGACAGCCTACAAAGTCAAACTACCCGTAAGCGTACACTTTTACACATACAGCGCACACTTTTACACAGTAGACAAATGTCATCAATACTGTGATTATGTAAATATTGTTATGTGTCTTTATATTTCCATTCATTCAAAACCTTGAATTAACCTGACCCGTTACCTTTCACAAACTATATCCTTCCCTTTGGCATACCTGAATTGTGTGCTCTTTGCTAATGTGCAGAATGTTTGGCTCTTCTCAGAATCAGGCAAGCTAGGTCGATCAGTGAAGAGGATGTAGTAAGCACTCTGTAAATCTTCTGTATTGGTGCTATCTAGCTCCAGAAGACCCTCAAAAGGCTGGGGGAGCTGCCTATGACTGTGGATATCCTTGTGGTAAGATTTTGGAAACGGTGTATGCTCATGTCATGCTTATTCTTTCGTTAGTGCAAAAGTGATCGTATCTCTTTCTTTAGTCTCCAAGACTGCACACATTGATTGCATTGCACCATAGTTCTTCACTCACCGCAGTGTTATTTAGAAGAGGAATCCAAGTACAGGTTCTGGTTTTGCAGCAGGATGATGTGACCCTCTGCTCTACAGGAGTTGATTGTGCTGTCCAATATTGTCACGCAACCTTCAGAGCATGCTCACTTCCTTTTTATGATGGGCAATAGCGCTAATATGGTCTGTTTTATGTGCACTACTAAGTGTACAGGCCTGCTCACTTAACCATTAGAGTGCCTGAATCTATACAAACCACCCACGTTGCTCTCCAAACATGACCCACACGACACCAGTGTCAAAAACATAATGTACTGATAATGAGGACACCCGACTACTATCTATGGCATGCTTATATTTTATTCTCGCCGGTGCAGGAAACTGGAGTAGGAAAAACTGTGAATTCGTTCCGGAAACATGATCTTGCTGGAGATCTTGCGAAGAGCCTTGTGGCCAAGTGGAAGAAACTGGTTCCCACCCCGTCTGCTGAAAGGTACGTTATTACTGAGGGATTGGGGGACTTCTTCTGATTTGTCTTCTTCGTCTTTTTCTCAGCGTATCGTCATCTGAATTCTACTGAAGTGTAGCTTTGTTTTTTGTTCTTCCTCACAGACCCGGCAACGCCAAGGACGTACGGACACATGCGCACTCTCACAGCTCTGAGGGAAGGGACGTAAGCCACAAACGTGTCCGGGAACTATCCCCAGAGGAGCCTCCTCATGTAGAGGAGGAGGATGAAGAGGAGGAGATGATGATAGAAGAGGAAAGAGGCTACCGCACCAACTACTCCCCTTCCCCCCCCCAGCACCACTACAGCCCCCCACAGCTCAGCCACGGTGGTCAAAGAGTGGGATACCAGTCTGAGGGCTACGAGAGCCCCATGGAGGAAGAGTCAGAGCCCGCGCCCAGCCTCCTTCACAAAGAGGTCCGACACACCAAACCACACAAAGAGCCTGGCAGGGAGCATCACGGTTCCCACGGCGACCGGGACGAGGAGAGGCGGCGACGTCATGTCCAGGCGAGCGGTGGTGGCGAAGGGAAGAAGCGCAGCGCGGAGAGGGAACCGCAGCACACTGGCAAGGCCTCCAAGCACAGTCGGCACTCCACCCCACAGGAGAGCAAGAAGGACAAGAGAGGTGGAAGTGATGGTGAGTGTGCTGCCAACTGAGTTGGCTGAGAATTTAGCTGTGACTTCTATGACATTTACAGAGAGGGTGGTTCTCAAATGACAGCCTATTCCATAGATGCCTCTTTCAAGCTTTGAGTCAGTGTTGGGTTGCTGGCTTGTTAATAGATGGTTTTCCAGTCATGTATTATTTATTTAACCATGTTGGATAATGAGAACCATTTTCCCATTAACCTGTTCCCTAAAGATGTGGGTTGTCTCTCACCCACTTCTCTCTTTAAAAAAAACTACATCCCATTAACATCATTCCCTCCTTGTTCTCCTTAATCTCTAGGGAGGTCACGTGATCCTAGGGACTCCCCTGTATTAGTCCAAGTGACTGAGGAGCAGGCAGAAGAGGCATTTGATACCCCCACCATGTCGTTTGAATCCTTCCTCACATATGACGCCCCTACACCCACTAAGAAGAAGAAGAAGCCCGGCAGCAGCAGCAGTCGGCCCTCCTCCCACCACCACACACCTCCTCGTCCGCCTGTCCAGCCCTCGCCTGCTGCTCCTTCCTCCTCCAAGGAGTCCAAGCCCAGCAAGGCCAATGGGAGCCGCAGCAAAAGGGCTGATCCAGCCCAGAACCCGACAGCAACGACTCCGGTCCCTGAGAAACGCCGGAAGGTAAGAACAGACCTACATTGACCTTTTCTTCACGCAAGATGCGTATGTTCAATTGGAGAATGTTATATTTTTGGGCTGCGGGACAGTTAAGTCCTTACAATCCACCTTCCTGTAATGTTTTTATTAACCAGGTGCCCTGACCCTGATGTTCTCATTATGAGAGTCCTTGTTCTCAGGTTCTTGACTGAACTCTTTCTTTTACCTCAGGTGGTCGAGGTTGTGTCCACGCTTCCTGATATCACTCTGCCAGCCATCCAGCCTTTCTACAGACCTCTGCCTTCCATTGATCTCACACCATTGTCTCCTCAGCGGCGTAAAGGTACTTATTGGTTTTTAATGTTGGTTCTTTCGCACTGTGTGGGTGCGTTCTAATGTCCATACAAGTGTACAACTGAGAATGCATTGGTTCATTCTATGTAGTATGCTAGAGTGTAAGTACAGTTTGTGTGTTGGACTTGTCTGCACTTTGGGGACATTTGTACATTTGTGTTTATTCTCTAGGCCTAATAAATTTAGTTGTGATTGTCAGCAATTTTTCATGTTTAACTTTTGGCTTCTTTCCTGCAGGTCCTGTGTCAAATGACGCCGAGGAGGACACCGGCTTCACTGGGAGACGCTTTAACTCTAAAATGACGGTCTACTCGGGTTCAAAGACGTCCTATCTGCCTAAGATGATGAGTCTGTACGAGCAGTGCATCCGGGTGCTTCAAAACAACATTGACTGTGAGTGTTGTCTCCTAGCGACACTGAATGCCATGTAATGGCGTCGTTATCATAATGCTTAGGTTTTTATTTCAGTTTCTGTTACCACATTTGGTTAGTTTAGTCAAGGGTTCATTTTTTGTTAATGTAGTACACCTAACATCTCTCAAAAGAGAGAAGCCAAAGGCATGGATCACTGAACCCATTTTATAATGGGCTGTTGTTCAAACACCACTTAATTGTCTTGTGGATTCTTGTGGCTGCTGGTCCACTTCGATCCACTTTCTCACGGTTTTAAAATAATTTAAACCAAAACTAAGAGCAACACGTGACTTCCTCTTTAACATTACACCCACATTGAACACTGACTGTTAGTGTGACTGTTATGTATTCTAACCACAGTGCTGTCCATGATATATCCACGCTATCATTCTTTATCTGCGAGATACTTAACACCCTGCTGATTGTGTGAGTCTCTGTATAATGAGATGCTTACTGTATGTTTTTTTCCCAGCAATTGATGAGGTGGGAGGTGTGCCATTTGAGATTCTGGAACCAGTACTAGAGCGATGCACCCCAGAACAGCTTTACCGCATTGAGCAGTGCAATCAGGTAACACACACACACACAATCAAAGTAGCGTCTCACACATGAACGCACAAACCGTCACCCAGTACGAGATGGTCAGTGAGCATGTAGTACACAAGCTGTCATACTCTGCCAAGACACACTGTATACCAGGAACAACCTAGGTGAAGTGTACAAACAAAAAACATGACTCTTAACTGTTAGGCTTTGAACAATGAATGGTGTTTACTCTCCCTACTAAATTGTAAGATATATTTAATGTAAAAACGTGATCAATTTTAACCCTTTTTCTTTTCCCCTCAGTGTTTTATGGAGGACTCTGATGAGCTTTGGCATCGCCACTGCCAGCGGGACTTCAAGCGTGAGACACCCCAGGAGTACGAGTCGTGGCGGGAGATGTACCTGCGGAAGCACGACGAGCGGGAGGAGCGCCTTCGCAAGCTCACCCAGAACATCAGTTCGGCCCATGCCAACAAGCCCAAAGGTTCTTTCCCTACATCCTATCTATGAGCTGAATTCTACTATAGCGTAGTTATTACTAGGAGTTATTGTTATCAATGAAAGTGTACAGAGGGTGTTGATTTTGAGTGAGCATGTGTTTTATGTGTGTGTATTTTTCCTGGCAGGTCGACAGGTTAAAATGGCATTTGTGAACTCCGTCGCCAAACCTCCGCGTGATGTCCGCCGGCGACAGGAGAAGTTTGGCACCACAAGCACCTCCACTGCCAGCTCCACCGCAGCTGCAGCTCCGATCAAGTATGTGGACACTAGTGTGCATATCACTGTCACACACTGCATAGTAGTGCACACTCTTCATGTTGGCACTTCCATGTTTATTTTTTCCTACTTACATTTCCATATACGATGACATGATTGGCTGAGTGGTAACTTTATTTGCTAACACGTAATTCAGACTCTCAAACTTATTCTCAAAGGTCCACTAAATCATATTTTAATCTACAAATTGACCGTTCTGATTCTATGTGAATTGTTGCAATGTCATCATGGGGAACCAAGTTCACGCAGAGGGGTTACGATTCCTAACGTACATTGAATTAAAATGCGAAACTCGCCCTGACGTGTTCTGGACTATCCGACCTTGCAGGATGACACATAGCTTCAGGGATGCCAGAGTAGCCAGAGATATTGTTAAACAGAAAGGGCAAGAGAGAGAAGCCACAGATTTTTCGTTGTTCAATCTGACAATGGGGTGAGGCTAGAAGAGCATATACAAACATTCTGGAATGAATTTCATGTCCCCACCACCATCAAACACTTTGTTATATTGCTACTTACATTTTCATATACGCAGAAATGCTGGGCTGATTGCTAATTTAAGATGATATGTATCAAATTTGATCCAAATATGTTTTGTTTGAGGAATGAACAGTCATAAGATATTAAAAAGGTTCAACACAATGGAGGATGAAATGGAAGAGACATTCTGTCGTGTTCTGGACGTTCCGACCTTGCAGGATGACATTGTGAAAGCTAGGTGGGGAAAATAAAACGAGACAGTTGTTCAATCTGAGGATATAGCAGCTATGCTACATGAGTAAAAAATAGCGCATAGAAACTTTCTTGAAATGTTCCTCGCATTGCTTACTAGTTTTCTGAGTATTCAAAGATGGCGCATATAATGCCCCCCCAGATTTGAAAAACACTATTAAAACTATACTGTTTTTTATTTAATATTTCTGTACACTGATTGGATTTACCTTCCTGTTTTTATTTGATTTTTTAGAATAAGGCCAGCCTTGTCGTATAGCTCTCACTCGGATGAGCCCAGCCACTCCTCCTCACGACAGTCCCCCTGAGACTTCTCGCTCCTCAGGCCCCAGCGGTGGGGGTGGCCCCAGCGCCAGAGACAACAAACCACAGGTCAAAAGTCAGTATCGTGTGTGTGTGTGTGTGTGAGAAAATAGGTTCAGATATTTCTATTAGACCCAACATGCATGTAAAACAAAACGTGTTGACTTTAATCTCTGAGAGGACATGTCTGCGTGGTTAACTTTTCTGTTTTAAAATGTCACGTCTGTTTGTCTTGCAGAAATCGCCCCCATGATGGCCAAAACTATCAAAGCTTTCAAGAACAGATTCTCCCGCCGATAGAGCTAGAGAGAGATGAATGTATGACGTGATTGAGAGGAGAGGAAGAGATTGTAGGAGCTAAGATCTTTTTAATTCAATGAATTATGGGTAATCTACAAAAATGCCCACCAGACATGTGCACACACATACAGTCGTGGCCAAAAGTTTTGAAAATGAATATACATTTTCAAAGTTTGCTGCTTCAGTGTCTTTAGATATTTTTGTCAGATGTTACTATGGAATACTGAAGTATAATTTCATAAGTGTCAAAGGCTTTTATTGACAATTACATGAAGTTGATGCAATGAGTCAATATTTGCAGTGTTGACCCTTCTTTTTCAAGACCTCTGCAATCTGCCCTGGCATGCTGTCAATTATCTTCTGGGACACATCCTGCCTGATGGCAGCCCATTCTTGCATAATCAATGCTTGGAGTTTGTCAGAATTTGTGGGGTTTTGTTTGTCTACCCGCCTCTTTAGGATTGACCACAAGTTCTCAATGGGATTAATAAGGTCTGGGGAGTATCCTGGCCATGGACCCAAAATATCGATGTTTTGTCCCCGGGCCACTTAGTTATCACTTCTACCTTATGGCAAGGTGCTCCATCATGCTGGAAAAGGCCTTGTTCGTCACCAAACTGCTCCTTGATGGTTGGGAGAAGTTGCTCTCAGAGGATGTGTTGGTACCATTCTTTTTTCATGGCTATGTTCTTAGGCAAAATTGTGAGTGAGCCCACTCCCTTGGTTGAGAAGCATCCCCACACATGACTGGTCTCAGGATGCTTTACTGTTGGCATGACACAGGACTGATGGTAGCGCTCACATTGTCTTCTCCAGACAAGCTTTTTTTCGGGATGCCCCAAAAAATCGAAAAGGGGATTCATCAGAGAAAATGACTTTGCCTCAGTCCTCAGCAGTCCAATCCCTGTACCTTTTGCAGAATATCAGTCTGTTCCTGATGTTTTTCCTGGAGAGAAGTGGCTTCTTTGCTGCCTTTCTTGACACCAGGCCATCCTCCAAAAGTGTTCGCCTCACTGCGTGCAGATGAACTCACACCTGCCTGCTGCCATTCCTGAGCAAGCTCTGTACTGGTGGTGCCCTGATCCTGCAGCTGAATCAACTTTAGGAGACGGTCCTGGCTCTTGCTGGACTTTCTTGGGCGTCATGAAGCCTTCACAACAATTGAAGTTCTTGATGATCCGATAAATGGTTGATTTAGGGGCAATCTTACTGGTAGCAATATCCTTGCCTGTGAAGCCCATTTTGTGCAAAGCAATGATGACGGCACATGTTTCCTTGCTGGTAACCATGGTTGACAGAGCAAGAACAATGATTCCAAGCACCACCCTCCTTTTGAAGCTAAGGCAGCAGACTTTGTGAAAAAGAATATTTGTGTCATTCTCAACTTTTGGCCACGACTGTACACACACACACACACACACAGATTTTCTCCATTATTTTAGCGTTTCTTAAATACACACACAATTATGTCCTCCATTTTTAAATGTTCCCAGATAGACCCTGGCAAACAAACACACAGACAAAATATTTCAAATGCGAAACTAGTAATTTGTTACAAGTTCATACACTACAGAGGAACTCTGACACAGACAGAACTATGCTTTATTATGGTACGCATAAGTTAAGACATCAAATGACAGTGCTGTTACATGCAGCATGTTTTTACGTACAATTGAATAGACCCATTTTATTCCAGTGCATCCACACCTTGTTTTCTTACTGTGTTCAGTGTTGAACCACATGTGCATCCCTACTTTTATCTGGTTCACTGTGAGGAATGAAGTGAGTGCGGAAAGAGGAAAACACAAAAAGGGAGAGAGAGGAAGTGATAGGACCCTGCAGCTTCACTCTTATGTATTTATTTTCATCTCTGGGACCCCTGGCTCCCCCTGAACCTGGATCCAAATGGATGTGGATGAAATAGTAATTTTAATAGATTTTAATAAATGTTATATGGACATTTTCAATAAAATTGACATTTTGCCCTCAAATGTATTCATGTTCTATTGTGTCTTGTGTTGAAATGAAAGAGAAAACCACTGCTCAAATCTAGCAAGGGAGCCTGTCCACAGTGCACTGAATAAGTTGCTGTATGTAGTAGGGTACATTCTGTATTCCCAGCACTATTGAGAACATAGAGAATATGTAATTGTTCAACTTAATATTGTATCACTGACTGTAATAATGACTACTGAAAGAAACATGCGATGGATGTTGGGTGCAAAACAAGTGAGAGCAGCTTTCCACTAGACAAGGATCAAGTATCAGTTTATGAGTTTTACAGGTTTGTGTGCTTGGGTCATGGCATAAACCCTGTCAATTTCTACAATCTTAAAATGTGATTTTTAAACAACCTTAACCACACTGCTAACCTTATGCCTAACCTTAAATATCAAAAAGCACATTTTTGTAGCCAATTTTGACTGGAATCTGATTTTTTGGGTATGAAAGCTAGTAAACAGATAGCTAGTGGAAACCCTGTGCTTGTTCATTGGTGTTGGCCAGGCCAATCAGAGAGCACGTTGATGTTCTGCATCTGTACGTCCATCTTGATTGGCTATTAACGTACATGTGGTTTTGAAAGGTTTCCTCTCCAGAATGTTGTGGAAAAGTGAAATCAGCCAGGTCAGACTGAAACAAACTTAGCTAGTTCGACAGCTCCTATCATCACCAGCTAGGACGTACATTTCTCTAAAGTGCGATATTTAGTACCTGTGATGTCTGGTCACGGCCATGGTGGGCACAGCCACGGCTGCTGTGAAGACGAGCATGAGCCAGCTGAACGGGGCCTGGAGTATGCACTGTATCAGCGCATTGACATCGAGAAACTGCAGTGTCTCAACGAAACAAGAGAAGGCGATGGGAAACTCGTGTTTAAACCATGGGATCAACGGACTGACAGGGAGAAGGTAATGTTGTCGACTATTTGCGTGTATAGTACATCTCAATGTAACCATTTTTGAGGGTGTAGAAGCCCTGAATTATCATCTGAAATTATGAAACTCAGCTGTGGCAGCTGCCATTTTGGCTCCTCGGTAAAACAAAACGTTGCAAAAATGTATCGCGTACTTGTCAAGGGAAATTGGTATGCAGCGATACTGCAGTTGTCAGTAAAGGCCAGACTGGATGATATGATGCGTCCTTCCAGAAGTCCATGATACACATTCACTTGTAATATTAAAAACCCATGTTGACTTGTTTTGTACACTGAACGAAATATGTAACTTACACAGGTGGTGGAACATTTTGGTGTCAGTGAACTTTTCTTTAGAGCTGATCTGGACCTCTCCCATTAGTGAAAGCCAATTTCTCATAACCTTTCTAATGTGATGGGTTTAGGCTGGGTTTCTGTACAGCACTTTGATATATCAGCTGATGTAATAAGGGCAATCTGAATGCATTTTATTTTAGATTTGATGAAGGCCCACTTAACTTTCTCATACCTGTTATGTGAAATGTTTTCTCTCATTTAATTATCTGGAAATGGTCTCTAACCTCTGTAGTTTGTTGAGAGTGATGCTGATGAAGAGCTCCTGTTCAACATCCCGTAAGAACCCCACCCCTCAACCCCCTTTTCACCCTTTCTAATCTTGAATATTAACTTGTTTCATCATATTGTGTTTTATGCATTCTGTCACAAATCCAATTTTTCTCAGGTTCACTGGAAGTGTCAAGCTGAAAGGTATAATCATCGCCGGTGAAGACGATGAATCGCATCCTGCTGAAATGAGACTGTGAGTACTGTTTCTGCCTTTCAGAAACACATCGGGTCCTGACTGTGGGATTGCATTGAGCCAGTGTAGCATGTGGGATTGCATTGAGCCAGTGTAGCATGTATCAACTCACTCTGAGATTTGATATGATGCTTATTACTCAAGACTCAACCAGGGAAGTATTCATTTTTTACAAAACAGGTCACAACAGAAAATGTTTTGCAGTGAGTTTCTATTGGACAGATTCAGGTAGTTTTGTTCTGTTTGCTTTTGTTTGGTTCATAGTGAATACACCCCCAGCTCTGGGCAAACTGAAAGAGCAAGTAGCTAACATATTGCTCTGTCATTGACATTTGACTCACTCTTCACACGGTGAGACAAGATAGCTAGTGACAATTAGCTATGTTCCGCTACATTGGCATGGAAATGCATGTATTTATTGTCACCATGTGTGGTTTTGATAACTGTTTGTCACTTTGTGTTGTTGCATTGTCCGTGTAGGTACAAGAACATACCCCAAATGTCCTTTGATGACACAGGCAGAGAACCTGAACAAGCCTTCCGTCTCAATAGAGATCCACTGGCTCAGCTGGAATACCCAACTAAGTAAGAGCAATAGTATTGTTTTCCCAGAAAAAATATGGTTTGGTCACTGCTCACCCATAGACTATTTCCGAGGCAAGATAACAAAACCTTTGTAAAAAAAAAAAATAAAATATTAAAAAAAAATCACATTTCAGTTTACTGTGCCTGAGTACCCACCCAACCTAAAAACCCACTAAACGAATCCACCCTAAATTATCATTCTTTCCAGGATTGCCCGTTTCTCCAACGTTAATCACTTGTCCATTCACATATCACGGAACTTTGGGACAGAGTCCACACGGGTCTACTACATTGGGCTGAGAGGGGAGTACTCCCAGGTGAGAACAAATTAGACCCACCTCCAGTAAATTATCTGAGGCGCTGAATGTTTTATTTGTTTCTTATCGTTCTATTGATTTGCAGAATTATGTTTCACTTTTGTATCAGGCTTTACTTTGACTGTTCCATGTTGTCCATTTGTGAAATGGCAAAACACCTCACCTCTGTCTCATCTGTTTTGCTTTCTTCCTCCCAGGCTCACAGACATGAAGTGACTATCTGCAACTATGAGGCGTCCGCTAACCCTGCAGACCATAAAGTCGACAGCATCATCCCACAAACAAATTTCATCTCCTGAGAAAATGGAGGGGTGGGAAAGTTGCATTGACAGATATGGGTCAAAATGAAGTGGTGATGGATACTTAGGCCTGGTGGGTGAACTTTCTTATTGGAGGTCAGGTATGACTAATACTGAATATCAGTGTCTAATCTGGATTTGCTCAGTTGTTGCACTTATTGTACCACAAACAGTGGAGGCTGAAAGGAGTGAGTCAGTTTTCATTTGGGTAATGACTACATTTAACGCCACTCACTGGCAACCCTGTGATAAAGCATCAAAAGCTTCAGTGCTTTTATCTAAAATATATCTGGATACTGTGCCACCTAGTGGTTTGTTGTAATATGACAACTTGTCTCAGCAAAACTGGAACGACTCCAATGCAGTGGGAGATCACTCATATTCTTTCTCATCCAAGCTCTGAATGGTTTAGCAATAATGTGAACATTTTGACACAACCAAAGTAGATCAGCATAAGGTTTTAAATTGAATAGATTAGATTTGACCCATATACCCAAGTGACTTGCCCACTATACCACACGGCTTCCTTTGACACTCACCAAACACAAAAGCTGTTTCACTCTGATTTCATTGCATTATTAATGAGCTGTCACATTGCTGCCAGTGGCTGAATGTGATTGCTTTGTTCGACATGTTGGAGTTGGGAATTTGAGGAAAATGCTGTATGCGTAGTCTAAGGAATAGAAAATGTCCTCTGCTGTTGTGTGTGATGAAATTATTTGAAGAATAAAGATGTTATACATAAGAAAATAATAGTATTTTATTTTTTTATTGTGAGAATAGAATCGTATTGAAATGTAGATTTTGTAGTGAAAAGGCTACAGTATTGTTATTTGTATTCAAAAGATGCTCTTTGGATTTGGTAGTGCAATTTGCACTAAGCAAATATTTTATAATCAATGGATCAATTGATGGCGAGGTGTACAGCGCAAGCAGGAGAAGGGGTGTAGACATTATGACGCCACTAAAAAGAATCCCGCCTTTCTACACCAGTAGCGGAAGTTCCGTTGAGATTCTGGGACAGCAAGTGGTGAGTGTATGAATTTGTATTAGCGGGCCGCGGTTTTACAATACTCCTTCACCCCATCCGAACCGAACCCATATGGGCCTTTTGGTTACCGCTTTGGTTGAAGAGCATGGGGAATGTGATGTATTCAAATACCTGGTCGAATTTAGCCCACATGTCAATCGAACCAAGCTCGAAAGATACCGGAGGGCATTGTACTACAGATTGCTGTTGTGTGATTAGCTTGCTGGTCATCTTTGAGGATGTGTAGCTAGTTAAACAGGATTAAGCTGACTGCTTGGATGTAGATGGCAACGTTTTGAAACAATCTAGCTAGCGGATTTGCACTTAACCTCTCCTGAATTTCCCCACCGGGTTGCACAACGCAACGGCTGTTAGCTAGCAGCGAGCTAAATTGCATCTCTCAGCCCCCATTGTTTCTTCCTACCCACCCCCTTCCTTTAGCTAGCTACAGTAGCTAATTAACAACATAATCGTACCCTCGATCGCTAGTTGTCAATGTATTGCCACATATGTCTACGTCAAATATTTTAACCAAACTAGCTAAAATATAAATATAACTGACGTGTTGCAGGTAGCCACACCAGCTCATGCGTTTGCTAGCATGCGTAACTTGGCTTACTAATAAAATTAGGTGTAAACTCATTAATCCAAATAGTTTAATTTGGCAACTGAAACGATATTTTATATTGGAAAATTCCAGGTATATCCCTCTCCGATTCGTTACGTTTTTAAGAAACATTTAACAACAGAATCAGCGGAATTAATACAACCCAGTGTTGCTGGTGCTAGCTGGCTATACTGACTGCCGCATATTACTCGACGCTTGCCTGGTGGCTAGAATTTGCGCACCGGGTAAACCTTACAAGGTTTTTATTCCCAGTAACAATTGCGCTTGACTACTGAGAAAATGGAGCCATTATCTGCTGTGAATGCAACTAAATAAAGGCGGCACATTGTTTTTACGCCATTCACTGAACCAGTCAAAGTTTGGTTTCTCAGTTTAATACCAGTCAGATGCGAACTCGTGATGTTGTAGCAGTGCATGGACGGCATTGTTTGTGTCGTTAATAGAAGGCTTGCTGATAGAGCTGACTGTGAAATCGGTGCATTTCCTTCCGTCCATGCTTAGCTATTTAACAACTGCTGACAGGGTTGTGCAGGACAAGCAGCGATTTTGCCTTTATATTTGAAGGGACTGAGGATTTTTGCCTTGCAAATACAATTACAGGCAGGCTAACGTTAAGTGACGGCATAAAGTCAAAAATTATATAGGCATGCAGGAACAAAGCCTAAACTTTGTCATTTTTACTAGTATCCAATTCACCAGCGAGGGTTAGTGCTATCCGGGATACTTGGGACGTCCCTAACCTTTACATAGCCCAAGCCTAACCCTTACTTTAACCATTTTAAATGTTAACTTCAATGGGGTCGGGATGTCCCAAGGATCCCGGGTTGCAAGGACAGAGTGCTGTAGGCTATCCTGCATGGGGGAATCGTATGGCTTGGTTGTTTTGGAGTGGGCCACAATTAACTAAACAAATATTAGCTATTCATCACCTCTTGAAGCTACAACATTTTTTAAAGGTAGGCACTAAGTCTATTAAAGTGTACAGTAGCTGACAGTGACAAGGAAATGAGGCAAAGGCATAATGAACATGCGTGTCATTGCAGTGCAGAAAGTTATTGTGATGCGTGACCCCACGGTCCTGTTCTTTCTCCCTATTGAGCCTGTCATTATCATTCCCCTGATTTGGCTCTTTCTCTGTCTCCCTTTGCTTTCACTAACTACAGGTCATTAGGTGGGTGGAATTGTAACTAACTCTGTGTTTAATCTCCCTGAAGGTTTATACATTAACCTCCTCACTTTTCCCTTTCATTTCTCCTCTCATTGTTTTTTTTCTCTTTTGCTTGCCTCAATCTTTTTTCCTATGTCGTTCAACCTGACGCTTTGAGGGTATTAAATGTTGACTTTGAAAACAATATGCTCTAGCTAGCCGATATCCGTTTTCAGTGTATAGGCAGTGGCGCTGATACTAGCTTATTTGCATTTTGGTTAATAACAGATTTGCAGTTAGGTGTGCATTTATTTGAGTTTCGGTACTCTCTCAGTACTCCGCCTGTCTCATTGGTTCATAGCAGCCATAAACTGCGGCATGTTCAGGTCTTTAGTCATCATGTCTGTCCCTGTGATGAATAGCAGCATTGATAACCAGCCACATCATTGATATGCCCTTCCCCCTCCTCTCTAGCACTCCTTACAGTGTATGTGTGGCAACAACATGTCTGTGCCGCTGCTCGCCGAGGCTGTGACGGTGTCTGGGACAGAGAAGGAGACCGCTGCGGTGAGAGAGCACACCAACACCATAGTGTAACTTCGGGCATCCATCAGCAAATTTGGCCACTTCTTGCAAAGCTTGCCATACTGAAGCTAATTTGTTGTTCAGAGGTTCTGTGAACTAGGGCAGGAATGATACCAGTATCACAATAGTCCTATAAAAACCTGCTGGATATAAAATATTGTCTGCTTTGAATTGGAAAATAAATGTGACTCTGGATGACATCGTAAGGATGCTTGTTTCTAACATTAGGGCATTTTCTTTAAGTTTTATCCGCTTTGTTTTATTTACTTGCCACGATACGAACTAATATTTTTCACTCAACTTTTTACCTATGTCCAACGAAAGGCTGGTAATGGCTCACGTCAACACCATTATCCCAGAAACCCTAGACACACTCCAATTTTCATACCGCCCAAACAGATCCACAGATTACGTAATCTCTATTGCACTGACCTTTCCCACCTGGACAAAAGGAACACCTATGTGAGAATGTTATTCATTGACCACAGATCAGCATTCAACAGCATAGTACCCTCCAAAGCTCATCACTAAGCTAAGGTACCTGGGACTAAACACCTCCCTCTGCAACTGGATCCTGGACGTCCTGATGGGCCGCCCCCAGGTGGTGAGGGTAGGTAGCAACACATCTGCCACGCTGATCCTCAACACTGGAGCTCCCCAACACTGGAGCTCCCCAGGGGTGCTTGCTCAGTCCTCTCCTGTACTCCCTGTTTACCTACGACTGCATGGCCAGGCACAACTCCAACACCATCATTAAGTTTGCAGATGACAACCGTGGTAGGCCTGATCAATGACGAGACAGCCTATAGGGAGGAAGTCAGAGACCTTGCCAGGTGGTGCCAGAATAACAACCTATCCCTCAACGTAACCAAGACTAAGGAGATGATTGTGGTCTACAGGAAAAGGAACACCGAGCACACCCCCATGCTCATCGGCGGGGCTGTAGTGGAGCAGGTTGAGAGCTTCAAGTTCCTTGGTGTCCACATAAACAACAAACTAGAATGGTCCAAACACACCAAGACAGTCTTGAAGAGGGCACACGACAAAGCCTATTCCCCCTCAGGAACCTGAAAAGATTTGGCATTGGTCCTGAGATCCTCAAAAGGTTCTACAGCTGCAACATCGAGAGCATCCTGACTGTTTGCATCACAGCCTGGTACGGCCATTGCTCAGCCTCCGACAGAAAGGCACTTCAGAGGGTAGTGCGTACGGCCCAGTACATCACTGGGGCTAAGCTGCCTGCCACCCAGGACCTCGACACCGGGCGGTGTCAGAGGAAGGCCCTAAATATTGTCGAAGACCCCAGCCACCCCAGTCATAGAATGTTCTCTCTACTACCGCATTTCATGCGGTACCGGAGTGCCAAGTCTAGGACAAAAAGGCTTCAACAGTTTTTACCCCCAAGCCGTAAGACTCCTGAACAAGTAACCAAATGGTTACCCAGACTATTTACATTGTGTGCCCCCCCCCCCCCCCCTCTTATGCTGCTGCTACTCTCTGTTTATCATATATGCGTAGTCACTTTAACTATACATTCATGTACATACTACCTCAATTGGCCCGACCAACCAGTGCTCCCGCACATTGTCTAACCGGGCTGTCTGCATTGTGTCCCACCAACCGCCAACCCCTCTTTTTACGCTGCTGCTACTCTCTGTTCATCATATATACATTGTCACTTTAACCATATCTACATGTACAGACTACCTCAATAAGCCTGACTAACCGGTGTCTGTATATAGCCTTGCTACTGTTATTTTCAAATGTCTTTTTACTGTTTTATTTCTTTACTTACACACACACACACACTTTTTTTCCCGCACCATTGGTTAGAGCCTGTAAGTAAGCATGTCACTGTAAGGTATTAGGCGCACGTGACAAACTTTGATTTGATGACGTGATATTTTCGTTGATTTCACATTGAATTCACGTTAGTTGACAACTCCACCAAATGTAAATAAAAAACGTTGAACTGTGCTTTGGTTAAAATGTTGTCCCTGAAAGGGATAACAAACCGATTACACCAAAGTTGAGGGTCTGCAAGCACTTGTTAGGTCAAAACCAACTCTATTAATTTGAAGGTGTGTGTTCGATGTTTACGTAGTGTACAAAAAATCTATATGGCTCACCAAATTCAGATGTTCTCTTATGATGCCTCTGATAAATGCTATTCTTTAGAGTTGACAAGCAGTAATATAAACTGAGAGTCGTCTTGGCAACAGCAGGAATTTCCCCTTTTTTTTTTTGCTGTTGGGCATGATTCACTAGAACCTGGTGTTCATATGCAAATACAGTGCAGTAGCCAGTAAACTGGCATGCTCTTTGATGTTCATAATGCACCATTACCCAATGTAGAACTGTCAATCTCCCTCCCTATCTCTACCACAGGTGATCTTCCTTCATGGTTTGGGTGACTCAGGGTGAGTTTCCTGTCTTAAGCCTGTCTCAGGCTTCCCAGCATTTCACACTTTTTTTCCTGAGGCAATTCGAAGTTCAGTAGCTGAAGTCGAAGCTCCTTCGTGGGTGATTTGACAGTGCTACTCCTATTAGGTTTGGGAACCATAGACGGGATTCTTTAAGGAACTGTTTGTCATTCAACAAAAAACTCTTAGTTTTCATGCAAATGTTTTCACTAGAGAAATACTACGCCAAACATTTTAGTTCGATGTAAAATGGAGTGACTAAGACCTCACGGGCAAAAGCGTCAAAATGAATTGCAGATTTCCTGATTTAATTTTTTACTAATTCAGACTTCTGAGGAATTGTATATCAACACTTCTATGGTCATTGATGTATACTGCCTATGTTGCTACAGCGTCTCAAGGGGGACAAACAGTACAATTTCATTTAAAAAAAAGAATTGCCTTTCAAGCGAAGGTCTTTTAACGGAGTATGCGATGCACAGACGTTCGCATCGCCTAGCCAAGTTCTGCTCGGAGCAAGCCTAACCTAGTATGCTGCGCCTTTATTCTCTGTATAAATCGAATAGCCTAATCTGTACAGAGTACCACTTTCTCTCTCTAAGTTGCTCTTCCTCTTTTCAGACATGGCTGGGCAGAAACCCTGACTGCTATCCGACTGCCACATGTAAAGTATATCTGCCCCCACGCGTAAGTCTTTGTTCTTTTTCCATATTTTCTTGCATGTTTATTCCTCTTCTTGAGTGCCTCAGTTTCTGGAGTGTTGCAGAATCTTGTCGAATCTCGTCTTTGGTCGTCTCTTATCTTTCTACACAACCATTTAGTCCTCTAACCTAGTATAGCATGTGTCCATTGATTAATTTGTTTCTCCACAGGCCCAGAATCCCTGTCACTCTTAATATGAAGATGACCATGCCTTCATGGTGAGTCATGTTTGCACTGATCTAAAACATTTGCCATTGGCCAATGGCTTGACTATAAACTACACTTCAGTGGAAAAGAGATTTCCTTTTGGTAAGAGATTTTGTGAACATGAAATTCCTTCAAGGGCACACACACTACCAGGATACCAGGGGCACATAAGATGTACAGTGAGCGCCAAACATATTGGGACAGTGACATTTCTGTTGTTGTTTTGGCTCTGTACTCCAGCACTTTAGATTTGAAATTATACTATGACTATGAGATTAAAGCTGACAGTGCACTTTAATTTGAGGGTATTTTCATCCATATCGGGTGAAACGTTTCGAAATTACAGCACTTTTTGTACATGGTCCCCCCATTTTAGGAGACCCAAGGTATTGGGACAAATTCACTTATGTGTATTAAAGTAATCAAGTTTTGTATTTGGTCCCATATTCCTAGCACGCAATGATTACATGAAGATTGTGACTCTACAAACTTGTTTGATGCATTTGCTGTTTGTTTTGGTGGTTTCAGATTATTTTGTGCCCAATGGAAATGAATGGTAAATCATGTATTGTCATTTTGTAGTAACTTTTATTGTAAATAAGATTAAAACAAGTTTCTAAACACTTCTACATTCATGTGGATGCTACCATGATTACAGATGGTCCTGAATAAGTTGTGAATAATGATGAGTATGATATTAATGCGTCTAACTTTCACTCATTTCAAATCCAAAGTGCTCGGGTACAAACCAAAACGACAACAATGTCACTGTTCCAATATATTTGGAGCTCACGGTTTGAGATGAGTATTACATCGTCTGAACATGGATCTGTGTGTTTCTGTAGGTTTGACCTGATGGGTCTCAGCCCAGATTCTCCAGAGGATGAGGCTGGCATCAAGAGGGCAGCGGAGAACAGTAAGTCATTCAGTGTGGCACAAGTATTATACATGTTATAACGACTGTGTTCAGACCCCTTGAATTTTTCCACGTTTCTTTACAGCCTTTATTTTAAAATGGATTAACTCATTTTCTCCCTCTTCATTCTACTTACAATACCCCATACTGACACAACAAAAACAGGTATTTAGAAATGTATAATTAAAAAAAAAAAACATTTTTTTAAAGCCTTGAGTCTTAATGGGTATGACGCTAGAAGCTCGGCGCACCACTATTAGGGGAGTTTCTCCCATTCTTCTCTGCAGATCCTCTCAAGCTCTGTTAGGTTGGATGGGGTATGTCACTGCACTGCTATTTTCAGGTCTTTCCAGAGATGTTGAATCGGGTTTAAGCCTGGGCCCTGGCAGGGCCAATCAAGCACATTGAGAGACTTAAGCCACTCCTGCATTGTCTTGGCTGTGTTCTTAGGGTCGTTGTCCTGTTTTGAAGGTGAATCATCACCCCAGTCTGAGGTCCTGAGTGCTCTGGAACAGGTTTTCATCAAGGATCTCTCTGTTTATCTGTTCCTCGATACTGACCGGTCTCCCTGCCACTGAAAAACATCCCCACAGAATGATGCTGCCACCACCATGCTTCACCATAGGGATGGTATTGGCCAGGTGATGAGCAGTGCCTGGTTTCCTCCAGGTGTGACGCTTGGCATTCCGGCCAAAGAGTTCAATCTTGGTTTCATCAGAGCAGAGAATCATGGTCTGAGAATCCTTTAGGTGCCTTTTGTCGAGCTCCAAGTGGGCTGTCATGTGCCTTTTACTGAGAAGTTGCTTCTGTCTGGCCACTCTACCATAAAGGCCTGATTGGTGGAGTGCTGCAGAGATGGTTGTCCTTCTAGATCTGTCAGTGACCATCGGGTACTTGGTCACCTCCCTGACCAATAGCCCTTCTCCCTTGATTGCTCAGTTTGGCCGGGTGGCCAGCTCTAGGAAGATTCTTGGTGCTTCCAAACTTCTTCCATTTAAGAATGATGGAGGCCACTGTGTTCTTGGGGACCTGCAATGCTGCAGCCATCTTTTGGTACCCTTCCCTAGATCTGCGCATCGACACAATCCGGTCTCGGAGCTCTACGGACTATTACTTTGACCCCATGGCCTGGTTTATGCTCTGACATGCGCTGTCAACTGTGGGACCTTATATAGACAGGTGTGTGCCTTTCCAAACCATGTACAATCAATTTAATTTACAATCAAGTTCTGGAAACATCTCATTGATTATCAAAGTCTCATAGGGTCTGAATACTTATGTAAATAAGGTTTAAAAAATATATATTTTTAAAGTAAACATTGTAAATAAATAAAACTATTTTCGCTTTGTCATTATGTGGTATTGTGTGTAGATTGAGAGTTAATTTAATTAATTTTAGAATAAGGCTGTGAGGTAACAATGTGGGAAAGGGTCCGAATACTTTTCGAATGCCCTGTAGATGCACATAGATATCATGCCAAGATCTATTCATATAACCATGATAGCTAAAACTGTGCCCATCATAACTAGACATTGGGTATATGTTCAGCCTCTGATTTCACCCTACTTCTCCACAGTCAAAGCCATAATCGACCATGAGGTAAAGAATGGGATACCCGCCAATCGTGTGATGCTTGGAGGGTTCTCTCAGGTGAGGTTACTCAATGTCAATCGCTCTGAAGGTGTTGTGCAAAAAAAAAGAAGATTGTTCCATTTCCAGATTGTCAGTGACTTTTCAACATTTGCTGTTGAAACTGTGTAAACTATGTGAACCATGAACATCTCCATAGGTCTAAACACATTCTACCTTTTTACTTTCCCTCTATTTTTCCCTGTCTCCCAGGGTGGGGCTCTGTCCTTGTACACCGCCCTCACCTGTCAGCAGCAATTGGCAGGTGTGGTTGCCCTCAGTTGCTGGCTGCCGCTTCACAAGAGTTTCCCACAGGTACATTTACACAGCTTACTTGTTTTTCTACAATTTCCGGTACTCAGTCCCCTGAACATTCCCTAGAGCTGTTTCTTTTATTACTGGGCTGGCTGGATTCCAAACTGGGAAACGTTCTTATCTCCATTGCTCTTAATGATTTTGCTGTATAGATATGAATAAACTGAATAGGTTATTTGACGTTAGAACCTGGTCTTGGTCTTCACATTTTGCTTTTAATAATTGAATGTAATGGTCTGTTGTGCCCATTAGGCTGCGAGCACCAGTGGGAACAGGGACATGCCCATACTGCAGTGTCATGGGGAGATGGACCCCATGATCCCAGTGCAGTTTGGGGCCATGACAGCCGAGAAGCTCAAGGTCATCGTCAACCCTCAGAAAATCACCTTCCGGACCTACCCAGGACTCATGCACAGCTCCTGTCCTCAGGTAAAAAAGTTTTTTTTGATTGTAACATGCATGAGTATCCATGTTGTTCTATGTGTGCTAATGGTTTTCTATGAGTATCAGCGTGGAAGTATTCACGATGTTCGGGTTCTTATATGCTTCTTTATTTTGATCTTACAGGAGATGGCAGCAGTGAAGGAATTCATTGAGAAGCAGTTGCCCCGAATCTGACCTCACCTCAACCCCACTGTGACTCTTAGACGCTGACCTCTCACCTCTGACCTGCCATTCTCTCACAGGAAACAGCCATGAGCACCTCTCCCTCCACACACACAAACACAGTAACACATACTTTCACATAACATCATAATACATGCCTCATTCCATAAAAATCCAACGCACATCATACTGGACAGACCTTTTTATAAACGCACAGTTTTGAACACACTGAAGTGGGCAAACAAGTCTTCGCTTTGATGGAGAATCACTGATAAACACAGTACATACCCCTGGGATTCTTTTATCTTACCCAACCCACCATTATCCCCTCTTTCTTTCTCTGAACCGCCACTCCTGTTTCCCTCCATTGCTGTGTGTGTCAGTGAGTGAAGCAGTAAGTGGGCAGGGGGCTCCTCCTGTTCTTAGATGCCACCCAGTGTCAGAGCCTGACCCAGGCTGAGGAGATGGCAGGTTCAGCAGCCTATGGTTCTGGACCTCAGTCCCCGAAGTCTGGTGCCGTCTGGAGTGACTCTGGTGCCATGCTGCTGTGTATGCTGTTCCCAACGGGTTCACGGCCACTGGTGGGGTTGTGGTCACGCCACAGCTACCCATGGGTTCCCGTACTTGTGCTGATTCAATTATCTGACGTTATAAAAACCCAATTGAAATAAAGGAAACCAATGGATCATTACTTTTGCCACAATGTTCTATTCTTTAGCACAATTTCGGGTTATTGATGATGTGTACATTTATGTGATTTATTTTGTTTGCCATAAATGGGCCATGATAAAACTAAATGTATAAAATCAAACATTTCCATTGCCTGAATCCAAAATGATTGTGGCGAGATTGAATTAAATGTATTGACTGAAATATTGAAATTATTAATTTCATATACCTTAAAGGGTTTAGGGCTTAAAATCATAATTGTTTTTGCTACAAGTATTTGTCTATTGCACAAAAGAGATGGTCAGCAAAGATAAAATAGATAATGTGTTGCTCCAGATGGTACCAGAACCAGACCAGAACATAAAATGTAGTTCACACAACTTTACTCATTTGACTGCAGCTCTTCCTCGCCGTTCCCTCTTAGCATCTGGCATTTGACCGGTGAGCCATGTTCTATTCCATCCATGTCCAGCACAAATACGTTTCCGCTCTCTCACTGACCAAGGTCATTTTTACTGTCAAAGCAAAACTATTTACTCATTTGACAACTTACCTTCACCCACTAATACAGTGTGAAAGGTCAGAGTTAACTTTAACCAGGTCTTGTTATTTGACTCTTAAAATTGGTATGCGGTGGGAAGGCAGAGGGGAAAAAAGCTGTTCCTTTTATTAATTGAAGGGTGATTAAAAAACAAAAAAAGCATTAGTCTTGAACAACTTGCGGAGCTTGGGCGTAGGACATTAACTGAGTCGTTGTGCTAAAATCAGGTGTTCTGTATTTTTCCTTTTGTCAATGTTCTCTTTATGATGACCTATTCTGTATTACTGAAACCTAATTTAAAATGGTAGACATTAATTGTTCCGCTATTTAATGAATGTCTCTTACTCCCTCTTTGTCTTATTACATCTTTCCCCCATGTCATCTTCCTTGACCCAGCACGTTTACTTTTCACTTGTATTAGTGGATGACATTTCGTATGCTTTTCTCTCTTCCATCCCTTTTTTTTTTGCCTTCTAGTTCCATCCTGTCACCTAATTCCCCGTGGGACAAGGTTGAATAAAGTGTCTCATGTCTGTTCTCTTGAGTTGTACTTTGTCATTGTTAGAATTTTTTTTACAGTTGTGGCTCATCTCAATTTTTCATTTGGTCTCAATGTGTATTGTCACTTTGTCATCTCATCATTGTGTCTGTTAATCTGATTGGCTAAAATATGTTGAGCGACTGCTGGTCCCTCAGGTTATTTTACTTTCTAAGACACCTGTATGTGGAATAAATGATGCAAATAACCGTGCATTTGAACCGTTTTTGTTTTTGTCGAACATGATCACAGTATTAATGTGTCTGGTCTGTGAACTGTACACCATATTATTCAAGAAAATACGGACAGACAAAGGGTGCAATTCTTTGTTGCGGACATCTGCAGACCATAGAGAATGATGGAGGCCTCTAGTGGCCGTTTTAGAATGGGCAGAGCCATTGAGGTCTTCCATTATGCTTCTGCTCCTCTTAAAGTCATCAAAGTAGTCACCTGGGTGGGGATTCCGATGAGTTGTAGCCTCAATGGCGCTGCCCATGCTTTCACAGATGTTGCATTAGGACAGATATATAAAGATGAGTCCTCTATCTCTATGGTGCAGACACTGAAATATGTATGAATTCGGGTGGTTTAACCTCTACAGGATTGGTGCCCCCCCTGCGGGACGGTTGAGCTAACGCAAGCTAATGTGATTAGCCTGAGGTTATAAGTAAACAAGAACATTTCCTAGGACAAAGACATATCTGATATGGGCAGAACGCTTAAATTCTGCACCCTTCTAATTTATAGTAGCTATTAGTGAAAGAATACCATGCTATTGTTTGAGGAGAGTGCACAGTTATGAACTTGAAGATGTATCAATAAACCAATAAGGCACATTTGGGCAGACTTGATACAACATTTTGAACAGAAATGCAAATGTTCATTGGGTCAGTCTAAAACTTTGCACCTACACTGCTGCCATCTAGAGACGAAATCGAACCTAACCTGGAATAATACATTGTGACCTTTCTCTTGCATTTCAAAGATAATAATTTTTTCTTGTATTATCTTGTATTATCTTTTTTTCTATTATCTTTTACCAGATCTAATGTGTTCTATTCTCCTACATTAATTCCACATTTCCACAAACTTCAAAGTGTTTCCTTTCAAATGGTATCAATAATATGCATATCCTTGTTTCAGGTCCTGGGCTACAGGCAGTTAGATATGGGTATGTCAAATTAGTTGTGTTTGATAGTCTGTCACTGAAGTGTAGCATAATGACATGCATGAATAGATCTAATACTACAACGTCATCATCAAGGTAAACATGATGCTTATTGAGACATTTAGCAAAATAACAGTTTCTCCTTCGCCTTCTCTCTAATGTAAACCTTTTTATTTGCCTTTGAGTTGTGTTTCAGAAAGTTTTTAAAAAGTAGAGCTGTCCTCAAGAGGAGTGAGGTGATTTCAAAACTCTGGTAATGGCATCCGTCTGCAGCACTGCATTGTCGACAATTGTTTTATAATTCAACACATTTCACAAGCCTATTTTGGTAAAAAATGCACTTTTAGTTAATTAACCTGTGCAGCCGTCTTCATCGACCTTGCCAAGGCTTTCGACTCTGTCAATCACCATATTCTTATCGGCAGACTCAGTAGCCTCGGTTTTTCTGATGACTGCCTTGCCTGGTTCACCAACTACTTTGCAGACAGAGTTCAGTGTGTCAAATCGGAGGACATGCTGTCCGGTCCTCTCGCAGTCTCTATGGGGGTGCCACAGGGTTCAATTCTCGGGCCGACTCTTTTCTCTGTATATATCAATGATGTTGCTCTTGCTGCGGACGATTCCCTGATCCACCTCTACGCAGACGACACCATTCTGTATACTTCCGGCCCGTCCTTGGACACTGTGCTATCTAACCTCCAAACAAGCTTCTATGCCATACAACACTCCTTCCGTGGCCTCCAACTGCTCTTAAACCCAAGTAAAACCAAATGCATGCTTTTCAACCGTTCGCTGCCTGCACCCGCACGCCCGACTAGCATCACCACCCTGGATGGTTCCGACCTAGAATATGTGGACATCTATAAGTACCTAGGTGTCTGGCTAGACTGTAAACTCTCCCTCCAGACTCATATCAAACATCTCCAATCTAAAATCAAATCTAGAGTCGGCTTTCTATTCCGCAACAAAGCCTCCTTCACTCACGCCGCCAAACTTACCCTAGTAAAACTGACTATCCTACCGATCCTCGACTTCGGCGATGTCATCTACAAAATAGCTTCCAACACTCTACTCAGCAAACTGGATGCAGTTTATCACAGTGCCATCCGTTTTGTTACTAAAGCACCTTATACCACCCACCACTGCGACCTGTATGCTCTAGTCGGCTGGCCCTCGCTACATATTCGTCGCCAGACCCATTGGCTCCAGGTCATCTACAAGTCCATGCTAGGTAAAGCTCCGCCTTATCTCAGTTCACTGATAATCCCTAAAGCCAACACCCCATTTGGCCGCCTTTCGTTCCAGTTCTCTGCTGCCTGTGACTGGAACGAATTGCAAAAATCGCTGAAGTTGGAGACTTTTATCTCCCTCACCAACTTCAAACATCTGCTATCTGAGCATCTAACCGATTGCTGCAGCTGTACATAGTCTATTGGTAAATAGCCCACCCAATTTTACCTACCTCATCCCCATACTGTTTTTATTTATTTACTTTTCTGCTCTTTTGCACACCAATATCTCTACCTGTACATGACCATCTGATCATTTATCACTCCAGTGCTCATCATGATAATTTATCACTCCAGTAATCTGCAAAATTGTAATTATTCGCCTACCTCCTCATGTCTTTTGCACACAATGTATATAGACTCTCTTTTTTTTCTACTGTGTTATTGACTTGTTATTGACTTGTTAATTGTTTACTCTGTGTTGTCTGTTCACACTGCTATGCTTTATCTTGGCCAGGTCACAGTTGCAAATGAGAACTTGTTCTCAACTAGCCTACCTGGTTAAATAAAGGTGAAAAAATAATAAAAAAAAAAAAATAAAAAATTTAAAGAATCTGTCAAAATAGCATGTGTAGGTGAGGAGATCTTTTTCCAGACATGGGGGTTCTTACATGGGGGCAGGGTAGCCTAGTGGTTAGAGTGTTGGACTAGTAACCGTAAGTTCAAACCCCCGAGCTGACAAGGTACAAATCTGTCATTCTGCCCCTGAACAGGCAGTTAACCCACTGTTCCTAGGCCGTCATTGAAAATAAGAATTTGTTCTTAACTGACTTGCCTAGTAAAAAAGTCAGTAAAAAAATAATAATTACATCAAAAAAATATAAGACATTGTTATAAATTCACAGATAAGCTAATGATGTGAGGGAATGACAACATAAAACATGTATTAATGGTGTCATTATTAGACTTATTAGGCAAACAGTGATTTGACAAAAATTGTAAGTGCATTGCAGCTGTGCTTTTACATAGGACTTGCACATTTGGTAGTTTGTCAAATTATTTAATCCTGCATCTCCACCATGGGTCTTTGGGTAATTTAAAAAAACTTGAGACAATAATCTATTTAAACCTATTCCTGGGCTAAAAAGCAAAAGTATTCTCCATAGAGTATCCTTTTTAGTCCAGTGGGTAAATCTGGGTCCAGGAAACCGGCAGAGAGTGCACTGATTCTTTTGACAAGACATGAACCTTTCGCAACGCTTCAAACTCAACTCTCACAGAACACTGTTATGGGCATGTCCCACTGGCAACTTCCTGTGCGAACGTTGAGTAACTTTCATTTCTATTCCGCAACAAAGCCTCCTTCACTCACGCCGCCAAACTTACAGGACAAAAGAAACACCTATGTGAGAATGTTGTTCATTGACTACAGCTCAACGTTCAAAACAATAGTGCTCACAAATCTCATCACTAAGCTAAGGACCCTGGGACTAAACACCTCCCTCTGCAACTGGATCCTGGACATCCTGACAGGCCGCCCCAGGTGATAAGGGTAGGCAACAACACATCTGCCACACTGATCCTCAACACTGGGGCCCCTCAGGGTTGCGTACTTAGTTCCCTCCTGTACTCCCTGTTCAACCACGACTGCGTGGTCAAACACGACTCCAACACCATCATTAAGTTTGCCGATGACACAACAGTGGTAGGCCTGATAGCCGACAACAGTGAGACAGCTTTTGGGAGGAGGTCAGAGAACTGGCAGTGTGGTGCCAGGACAACAACCACTCCCTCAACGTAGCAAGACAAAGGAGCTGATCGTGGACTACAGGAAATGACGGGCCAAACAGGCCCCCATTAACATTGACAGGGCTGTAGCGGAGCAGGTAGAGAGTTTCAAGTTCCTTGGTGTTCTCATCACCAATGAACTATCATGGTCCAAACACACCAAGATAGTTCTGAAGAGGGCACGACAACACCTTTTCCCACTCAGGAGGTCCCCAGATCCTCAAAACGTTATACAGCTGCACCATCGAGAGCATCCTGACCGGTTGCATCACCGCCTGCTATGGCAACTACTCGGCATCTGACCATAAGGCGTTACAGAGGGTAGTGCGTACGGCCTAGTACATCACTGGGGTCAAGCTTCCTGCCATCTAGGGCCTATATACTAGGCGGTGTCAGAGGAAAGCCCAAAGAAATTGGCAAAGACTCCAGTCACCCAAGTCATAAACTGTTCTCTCTGCTACCGCACGGCAAGTGATCCCAGAGCCCCGAGTTGAGTACCAAAAGGCTCCTTAACAACTTCTACCCTCAAGCCATACGACTGCTGAACAATGAATCAAATGGCCGCACAGACTATTTACATTGACACCCGATCAATGATAGCAGAGTTGTTCAATTTTATGTACTCTCTACATTTCTATAAAACACAATTTTGCTGACTTGTGAGTTGGGACTATACTATGTTTTTCTCCTCTTCTGCAATAGCAGAAGCGCCAATGCCACCGTAGCACTCCGCTGAATCCAGGTGGAGCAGCTTCTGCTCCTATTACACTCATCTGAGCATCCTCCATCACTGTGTGCTCCTCCATCAACCACAGTCTCATTTCCTCTATGGTTAATACCATGTCTGAGGTTTGGATACCTTTGTCACTTGACTTGAGTGTTTCCGTCTCTTTGTCCATATTACCCTACAGTCTCTCAATCTCTCTGAACATCTCCACATTTAGCATCTCAAGCTCCTGGTCCTTCTCTTGATGTTTCCTCCTACCTCTTCCCCACTCTCTTTGCAGAGCTTGACTGCCTCTCTCCAACTCCGTCTTCATCTTCTTTAACACTTCTTTCTCTCTTTGTTTTCTTGTTCTCTGTACCAACTCATGTCTCTGAATGACCACTTGTCTTTCCTCTAGATGTTCTTTAATTTCATGAAGCCTGCACTTAACATTCTCAATCTCCTCCCTTCAATCCTATTCACGGATTTTCTCAAAATATTCTCTCTATGGAAGCGTTTTTTCATCTGTTGTCAGATCCAGCTCAATTTGCATTGTAGTTGTCTTCTGTCTGAGGTTGTTCTCAGTTTCCTCTTTAAGTTGAGTGGAATCTTTGATCTGTCTCTGCATCTCAGCCTCCAGCAGTTTTTGGGGGGGCTGTCTGTATCTCAGCTCTGATCTGTTCTTCTCTCTATCTATTTCCACCATGTTGTTTTCAATCTCCTTTCTCTGTTTGTCTACTTCAGCCATCAGTAGAGCAAGCTCATTTTCCTCATCCTCCTGTCCTATTTCCTCAATTGATTCTCTCTCCATCTTCTCTGGTGAGGTTTGTGTTGCAGAGTTCACCTGCTCCAGACCTTTGTGCGCTTTTTCAATCTCTTCTGAATGCGTTTGTGTCACAGCATTCATATAGCTCCTTTTGTCTTTACGATTGCTTTTGCTTACATCTTTTTCTGTTCCTTGCTTTACCAGTTTGACTTTCTCCATGTCTCCCCTTTCTTGTTTTGTCTCTGCCGTAGGACATATTTCTTTCTCCCCGTCCATCTCTCTACTGCCTACTGCCATTATATTGTCTGCTCCTGAACTAAGGGTGTCTGTCTCTGCTGAAGACCACTCCAGGGTTTCCATTTTCCTCCCCTTCTATTTTTTAAGTTGAGTAATCTAGTAACCTTCTGTATCCTTTTCTCTCTGAACCTCAACCCTTATCTTTTCCATTTGATCCTTCTCCCTCTTTAATATGTCTTGCTTGTTTTGTATGTCATTCATAATCTCATCTAGCTCTTCTCTCTCTTTCTGTAACTGGTGCCTCAAGATTTCCATGCTGGTATAGTAGTAGCTGTCTTTACTCCAACCCATACATTGCCCTATCGCCCAAACAGGGTCAACTACTCCACCAACACCACGACCAGCTGGCGCAACTGGGTATGGCCATGGAGGAGGTCCTCAGCATCCTCCACTGTCTCGACACCACTAGCGATGCTCTCCATACCTCTATCAGAGGGTCTCCTACCACAGGTTGTCACAGTGAGCCAGTCCCCCAGCTTACCCAGCTGTCTGCCCAGGTCAGCGATGCCCGACTGTCCCTTCCGGAGAAGTATGATGGTACTCCATCGAAATGCTGTGGCTTTCTACTCCAGTGCTCCCTCCATACCCTATCAGACAGGAGACCCCACCATTGAGAGGTCCAAGGTTTCCACGGTTATTACCCTGCTGATCCGACGGGCGTTGGAGTGGGCTACGGCCGTCATGGAGAGAGGAGAGGAGGAGCTTGGTTCCTATAAGGGGTTCATGGTTCTGTTCAGGGTGGTCTTCGACTATCCTCCAGAGGTCAGACAGGGAGGTGAGCAACTTCTCCAACTCCAGCAGGGTGCCCGTACCGCTGCGGAGTACGCCCTCACCTTTCAGACTGTGGCAGCCTCCAGCGGATGGAATGAGCCGGCGCTCCACACTCTATTCTGGGGAGGACTGTGCAAAGAGGTCCAAACAGAGTTGGCGTGTCGGGATGACATCCCATCCTTCGACGCACTCAACACGATGGCCATCCGTCTGGATAACCTTATTCGGGAGCGGTGGTCCCCACCTCGCCACTCGCCTCCCTCCTTTGGCTGTCCTGAGGCAGAATCTGGGAATTTCATCGACCAGGCCCTTGCCTCCTCTGCCGATCAATCAATCCCCCATATCGTTAGCCCCGTGTTTTGGGACGTAGGTGTGGACATCCGCCAGGCTCTGGAGAGGGAACCCGCTCCTGCTACCTGCCCTCCAGAATGCATCTACATCCCTACGGGGTAAGAGATTGGCTGTTTACCTAGGCAGACATTCTTCGCCACTGGACACCCAGGTATCACCCTCACTATCCAATCGCTCTCCGATAAGCACTGGTGGCCTACCTTGGCGCAGGACGTTGCCCACTATGTCAACTCTTGCTCTGTATGTGCCCAAACCAAATCTCCCGGCATGGTCCAGCAGGGAAACTACTGATAGTTTTACCACTGTTATGGTTGTCGTTGACAAATTCTCAAAATCCTGACATTTAATCCCTCTCTCTGGTCTACCTACCACTCTCCAGGTTGCTGGGGCACTATTCCAGCAGGTCTTCCGGCACTAGGGCAGCCTCACATCTGGGTACCGGCCTCAGTCCAATGGGCAGGTGTAGAGGACCAACCAGGAGCTGGGGAGTTTCCTAAGAAGTCTCTGCCAGGACCGGCAGGGGGAGTGGGCCAAGTTCCTGCGGAATACACCCAGAACTCACTTCGTCACTCCTCCAACCCAGCTGACTCCCTTCCAGTGCGTCCTGGGATATCAGCCGGCCCGGGTTCTGTGGACTCCGAGCCAGACCAAGGCCCCTGCAGTGGACTAGTGGTTCAGAGGAGGTGTGGAACGCCGCCCACATCAAGGATCAAGGATCTCTCTGTACACATGAGGCTCCAGTGCGCCGTCAGAAGGAACAGGCGGACCACCACCGCAGTGAGGCTCCTGTGTGCCACCCTGGTGATCGCGTCTGGCTCTCCACCAGGAACCTCCCACTCCACCTACACTGACGGAAGCAGAGCCCCCGGTTTGTGGGGCCCTTCAAGGTCCTCCGGATGGTCAATGAAGTAACCTATTGTCTAAAACTCCCCACCAACTGCCGGATCTCACCCTCCTTTCATGTTTCCCTCCTCAGGCCGACAGTTCCTGGTTCTCTGGCTGATGCTGTCCCCCTGCGACACTCGTCCGCCTCCCCTGGACATCGATGGGACTGCCGCCTATGCGGTTAGGTCCATCCTGGACTCCTGATGTCGTGGGGGTTGGCTCCGGTACCTGGTGGACTGGGAGGGAAACGGTCCTGAGGAGCGTTCTTTGGTCCGAGTGGTGGACATCCTGGAACCCAACATCAACCCGGAATTTCCATCTCCGCCGTCCGTACCGGCCTGCTCCTCACCCTCGGGCCGTCCTCCTGGCTAGCGGGGTACTTTCACACCTACTCCTGCTCCCTCCTTCCAGTGTTCGACGTCACCGGTCTACTAACCACTGGCCCTGGCACCTATCATTACATACATCTGCTCCCCATCATTACGCACACCTGGTTATCATTTTCTCCTTGATTACTCCCCCTTTATTTAGCCCTCAGTAGACAGCAGCCACTAGGTAGTATTGTTTTCTCTCAGATTCTGTACGCTTCTCATGTTTTTGTTCATCTGCATCGATTCATTATTAAACTCATCTTCTGCACCTGCTTCCTGAATCCCAGCATATTCGTTGACCTATTCCTCTGTGCTGGCACAGATCGACTACTCGCAGGGATCCTCTCAGGGTCCCGTGCCCTTAACCCACCCTCCTCTACTTCCTTCACTGCCTGACACCTTCTGTACTACTCTGATCCTGGCCACCTCAACCTGCCTCTCTCACACCGAACACTTTCGATCCCCAGCAACATGGGCACCCCTACAGTTGACACACAACTTCTTCCACATAAACTACACATTCCTCTGTCCCATGCCCTCCTGCACACTTCCCACGTCTTGGAATTTCCCTCCTACACACTGCTGCAACATGACCATACATGTGACACCTGAAAGACCGCAGTGGGTTCTGCACAAAGCTCTAACAGAATAACTGATATTTCCTAACATGATTTTGACGTAAAGACAATGATTCAAAATTCAAAATGACAGATAGTGACTCCTCTACTTCCCCATGCTCACCACCAGGCCTACGACACACTAAATGACAGGCGTCACAAACACTGGGAATCTTGACCTTCAATTGCTCCACCTTCGCACTTAATGCTACCCCAGAAATCACTCCTTCAATGGTGCCGTGTTCCTCAGAGCAAAATAAGAAACCGAGTTGCATGACACGGAGCGCCCACTCCTGCCGGGCAAAATAAACACACACAAATATCACAAGTCCACTAGGGGTTACCTTCACTGACTCAACTGTCCACAACTCCTTTCCCACCCAGACTGAAACCACAAATGGATCCGCCAAAAGGCAAGGATTCACTTTCTCCAAAAATGTCACTCATACTGGACCAGATTTTTCTATATCATATCCATTGATGCAAGGTTCGGGCTCCGAGCTCTTCACCACACCTTCCTTCCACTTTGCTTAACGCCCACTCATTCACGTCCATTTCACCTCCAGAATTTGATCTGCTGTACTGCTCACTCTGTTTGTACTTGCCACCAGTATTCTTCGCCCCTGATCTCCCACACTATCGCCATCTTCATATACAGTGCATTCGGAAAGTATTTAGACCCCTTTACATTTTCCACATTTTGTTACGTTACAGCCTTATTCTAAAAATGATTAAATAGTTCCCCTCTCATCAATCTACAGAAAGTACCCCATAATGACATAGCAAAAACAGGTTTTTATAAATGTTTGCAAATGTATAACATTTTTAAAACTGAAATATCACATTTACCTAAGTATTCAAACCCTTTACTCACTATGTTGAAGAACCTTTGACAGCGATTACAGCCTTGACTATTCTTGGGTATGACACTATACGCTTGTCAGACCTGTATTTGGGGAGTTTCTCCTATTCTTCTCTGCAGATCCTCTCAAGCTCTGTCAGGAAGGATGGGAAGCATCGCTGCACAGCTCTTTTCAGGTCTCTCCAGAGATGTTTGATCGGGTTCAAGTCCGGGCTCTGGCTGGGCCACTCAAGGACATTCAGAGACTTTTCCCGAAGCCACTCGTTGTCCTGTTGGACCCCAGGCTGAAGTCTTGAGCACTCTGGAGCAGGTTTTCATCAAGGATCTCTCTGTACTTTGCTCTATTCATCTTTCCCTCAATCCTGAGTAGTTTACCAGTCCTTGCCGCTGAAAAACATCCCCATGCCACCATCATGCTTCACCGTAGGGATGGTGCCAGGTTTCCTCCAGACATGACGCTTGGCATTCAGGCCAAAGGGTTGTTTGTCATGGTCTGAGAGTCCTTTAAGTGCCTTTTGTCGAACTCCAAGTTGGCTGTCATGTACCTTTTACTGAGGAGTAGCTTTCATCTGGCCACTCTTCTATAAAAGCCTGATTGGCGGAGTGCTGCAGAGATGGTTTTTCTTCTGGAAGGTTCTCCCATCTCCACAGAGATACTCTGGAGCTCTGTCAGAGTGACCATCGGGTTTTTGGGCACCTCCCTGACCAAGGCTTTTCTCTCCCGATTGCTCAGATTAACCGAATGGCCAGCGACCAGCTTCTTCCATTTAAGAATGATGGATGCCAGCTTATTCCATTTAAGAATGATGGATGCCACTGTATTCTTCGGGACTTTCAATGCTGCAGAATTGTTTTGGCTTGTTTTTTGCATTGACATGCATTGTCAACTCTGGGACATTATATAGACAGGAGTCTGCCTTTCCAAATCATGTTCAATCAATTGAATTTACCACAGGTGGACTCCAATCAAATTGTAGAAACATCTCAAGGATGATGAATGGAAACAGAATGCACCTGAGCTCAAATTCGAGTCTCATAGAAAAGGGTCTGAATACTTGTGCAAATAATGTATTTCTGTTTTTTTTTATAATACATTTGCTAAAATTTCTAAACTTATTTTCACTTTGTCGTTATGGGTTATTGTGTGTAGGTTGATGAGGATTTTTAAAAATGTAATCCATTTTAGAATAAAGCTGCAAAGTAACAAATTGTAGAAAAAGGGAAGGGGTCTGAATACTTTCCGAATGCACTGCATATACAAGGAGTACCAGTACTGTGTAAATGTGCAGGGGGGTACGAGGTAATTGAGGTAGTTCAGCATGTACATGTGGCACTGGCAGCTGGTGGGGGAAACTGTAGGAGGATGGGCTCATTATAATGGCTGGAATTTAAGAAATGGAATGGAGTCCAGTGAGTGTGATGCCAGTGCAAAAACAATTAAGATAATGAAATAAATAATAAAGTGGGTAGGCAGTCTCATGGCTTGGGGGTAGAAGCTGTTCAGGTGCCTTTTGGTCAGGGACACATTTTTTAAACCTTAATGTGCCTTAGTCTGCAGCACTACTCAGGAGCCCAATATTCAATTTGAATGAGTGTATGAGATTATTAGACTGATAAGGGTTACACGGACCGTTAATGTGAAATGACTATGACTTACATAAAAAAAGAGTCTAAAAAAAACCACAAAGAAATGCTTGTTTACAAAAAAATCACATCCGGAGATTCCCGATATGTAAATACTTCTGGGCGGAGATACGCATGCGCAGGTGCTATTCCTGTCTAAATCGGGAGGTACGTCGACGTTATTGAATCGCCATTTTAGAAAGAAGGAGAGCTGTTTGGAACAACAGCAGTCAGTTAGCTTCGTGCTTCAACGTTATAGTGCATCTTTTTATTTTATCCAGTGATCGATCCTACAACGCAGAAATGTCTCGGGACAGATTTAACCTTAACGTTAGAGGAAATAATCGTGGAGTTGGATTTCAACGCCGAGGAGGTGCTGGCCCGATGCGAGGTGGAATGGGTAACATGAATAATTTCAGACAAAACCAACACCCTTTTCAAAGAGGGCCTCATCCCGGTAACTTTGGAAAACCACCCAACCAGATACCTCAGATAACCCCTCAGAAGCCACCCGCACCAACTCTTTCCCAGCCAGGCGCTCAAGCGATTCGGCCACCACCTACTCCTGGCCCTGCGCTAACCATGAAGGGCCCCATACAGCAACAGCAGGCCGCTGCCACAGTAGCTCCGGCCACCGCAGCAGCAGCAGCAACTCCGACGGCCGCAGCAGCAGCAGCAACTCCGAAGGCCGCAGCAGCAACTCCGATGGCCGCACCTCCCGCGGCCGCAGCAACAGCGCCTGCGGCTCAACCAAAAATGCAGTCCCCACCTCCGAAGCCTGTTCCTCCGAAACCCGCGCTTTCATCTCCCCCACCAAACCAAATAACAAAACCCGCTCTCTCATCTCCCCCACCAAACCAGATGAATAGGAACCAGCAAAGACCAGGACCCGGCAACGCCAATGGGAATGGGAATAAATCTGCACCCGGGAACAAAAAACCTGAACCTCAAACGCAGAAGAACACTTCAAATGAGGCGGAGGAAGCCCACCCCCCCAATGTGAGTAACGACGTTAGCCAGCCATGCTAGCTAACTTTCCGTAATTAGTATTTTAGCTACTTAGCTAAAAAACAGGTTATTATATCTAACGTTAGATATGCATATGTATTATGTGAAATAAAAGTGGGTCCATGGCATTGGGCTACTTAAGCGTTCCATTCACACGCTGCGGAGTTAGCCTGTAACTAGGCTAGTTGGCTACATGGGAGGCACGTCGGCCATTTTGTGAGAATGGGGTACATTTCCACAATGTTACTGAAAGCGGATTAATAGATATGCATCCACACACACTACGTAAAGTTTCGAGGAAAGCCACCGTGGAGACAAATGTAACATATTTGTGGCGCCGCGGGGAATCATTTGTTTGCAACAAAATTACACATCAATACATGGCCATTGCTGTTACAGTGAACCGGTGGAAAAAAACAAAGGAATAAGAAAAGGCGATGAGACATTAATTAACAGACATTCAGAAACATTACTTATAATAATTAAAGTTGAACAAGTTTGAGTGATTTATATAATTGTTGCAGTTCAATACGGGAAAAACGCTCATTTTATTTTCCAAGCCCATTTTCATTCGTTAGTATATTTGGCCAGGAAAATAATTATGTTAATATGCTAGTTGTGAATTACAAGGATGGGCATAATGCCATTTAATATCATAAAAGGTGAAGATAGATATGTTGGGAGTATTTATATACGACCATTCATGACTTTCAAGTCATAGTTTCCTAGAATGGTGGCATAAATGCTCAATAGATTCTCAATCAGAATATGTTTTTTAACCTTTTGTGCAAGAAATCGTAAACTGGGCATGTGGAGGAAACTGATCAAACTGAGCTCGTTATCTTTTGGGTAAACCGGACAATTGGGGTGAAGGGTGTCTCTTGAGTACTTTTTAACCATTTAATCTTAAAACTACCCACTAACAACTCAATCAATAGCCTATAAACTTTCATGATAGTCTTTTCACTAATTGAGGTTTCTGAATATACTGTGTTTTATTCCTCAATATAAATATAACAGAATTTACCTTTTTGATTTTAGAAGATGAAAGGGGACTGACTTGGGTAAATGGTTCCAGTTAAAATTCCAGCTGACTTAAATAAAAACAAGATAAAAAACATTCAGATAGGAAGGTGGGAACAATTTCAGTGAAAAACATGAGGGCAACAGTACTTGTGCAGATGAAGTCACCCAGGTGTCCCAAACAGGTAACTAATTTACACACTTTCAGTATTTGGAAGACCCCCAGTCCTCTCAAATCAAATGTATTTATATAGCCCTTCGTACATCAGCTGATATCTCAAAGTGCTGTACAGAAACCCAGCCTAAAACCCCAAACAGCAAGCAATGCAGGTGTAGAAGCACGGTGGCTAGGAAAAACTCCCTAGAAAGGCCAAAACCTAGGAAGAAACCATAGCCGCAGGCAGAACAGTTGAGACTGGAATAGCAGTTTCAACTGGTGGACTGGGGACAGCAAGAAGTCATCATGCCAGATAGTCCTGACGCATGTTCCTAGGGCTCAGGTCCTCTGAGTGACAAAGGAGAGAATTAGAGAGCGCATACTTAAATTCACACCGGATAAGACAGGGGAAGTACTCCAGATATAACAAACTGACCCTAGCCCCCCGACACATACACTACTGCAGCATAAATTCTGGAGGCTGAAACCGGAGGGGCCAGGAGACACTGGGCCCCAGCCGATGAGACCCCTGGACAGGGCCTAACAGGAAGGATATAACCCCACCCACTTTGCCAAAGCTCTATTGTGCTGCTGATGCCAGGTGCCATTGCAGTCTCTTTCTGCTGTGAAGCAGAGGGTCACCAAGCATGTGGTGCAGGTGATGGGGGACTCCATGCTGCGCCCCTTTGGCAAATCCATGCCTGCAGAAATAAATTTGGGCAGATGAACACTTGTGGTAGGAGCAGAAGGCACTTAGGTAGAGTGGCCAGAATGTGGTGCTGTAGCCAGCAAGCTCCTTGATGAGCAGCTCTCTGAAGGCTTTCTGTGAGAGGAAGAGCTTTCCACAGCTCTTAGCCATTTCCTTGTGTAGGATCAATGCATTAAACACAGCAATGTCAATGAAATGATAGAAGAAAGTCTTGTACAATTTCATTGTCTTATGTGGTACATTGTAATAGCCTGTCAGCGCATATGATAGGTCCACACCTCCCATGCTCTTGTTGTAGTCTTTTACTGCAGTTGGACTGGGGTCATTTTTGGTGGCCCATGCCCCGGCACCGTCCTTCACAAGTCTGATGACATGATCCCCACTGAAGGACTTGTGGATAGTTGTGCACATCACCACCTCTCTGGTATCCATCCACTTTACAAACAGCAGGCCATCTTCACCGATCCATTGCATGGTCCCCCACTCAGCCCGCTTAGGCATGTCGTTCACCTTCGTCTTCGGAAAGCCAACCCTGTTGGTACGAATGGTGCCACAAGCCCACACTTCCCGCTTCCTACGGTCTGCAAACAGGGTAGGGCTTGTGTAGATGTTCTCCACAAACAGTTTGTAGCCCTTCCCTGGCAGTTGAAACTCCAATAACTCCATTACAGAGTCAAAGCTAACTCTCTTACCGGTAGCAAAACTGTTCTTCCCCTCATAGACAAAAAAAATTGCATATGTAGGCACACACAGAATCAGCCAACGCATACAGCTTGTAACCCCACTTGATTGGTTTGTTCCTCATGTATTGTTTGAGGCCAATTCTGGCCTTTGAGGCTACCATCCTCTCATCTATTGACCCATTCTGGGCTTGCTGAAAGTAGGTTTTGCAGGCCTCAACAATGCTGTAGTAGTAGAAAGGTTTTATTTTGCACAGTCTATCAAATGTTGCTGTGCCTCTCTTCTTGTCATTCGCTTCATCAACCTTTGGGTCACTGGTGTGAAGCGCCTGTGAGAGAACCAGAAACGTTTTGCAGGATGTAAGTCATGGGGAAAGGCAGTTGGTAGAGAGATGATGTTTTCTGGTAGTCCCTCAGGCTTTTCAGCTTCACCAGCCCCATGTAGACAACCAGTGAAAGGTAGCAGAAAGGGTCTGATATGGATATGGGCTTCCATGCTACCTTTTTGCCTGCTTGCTTCTTCTCCCCATACTTATTCGACGACGGATTGGGTGAAGAAAAGCTGAAGGGGGCTGTACGTTGCAGTCAATCTGGTTGATAGCTCAATAGGGACGCATCGGAACGCAGAGATTTCAAAACATGAGTAGCCCTTCTTGTATGAAATTTCATCTTGGTTTCGCCTGTAGCATTAGTTCTGTAGCACTCACAGAAAATATCTTTGCAGTTCAGTTCAGTGTTTTCTTTCCAAAGCTGTCAAGTATATGCATAGTCGAGCATCTTTTCGTTACAAAATATCTTGTTTAATATATAAATAATATATGCCATTTAGCAGACGCTTTTATCCAAAGCGACTTACAGTCATGTGTGCATACATTCTAAAATGAAATACTGCCCCCAGAGGTTCAAGAGGTTAACCCTGCTCTAGGCTTAACAGAGTTTTATCAAAAAAGGACTCGAAGTTGCCTTCTGATAGATGAGGTTGATACAGTGAAAGTGTATTTAGTTTTTAATATTAATTAGTTATTATTGAACTTAACTCAATTTTCTAGAGTTTTTCCCTGTTAACTTTATCAAAGTTTCCCTTTACTGTGGCAATTGTGATCGAATCAAAACTATTAGACACTTTCTCAATGCAACAGACCAAAACAAACTATGTAATAGATTTTGTTGTAGGCAGACCACGTCGTGGTAGGATTCTATTATATTGACACACACTACTCGGGCCGTTCTCGACCCAGACCTGTGCAGCGTAACCAGTCAGAGCTGCTGTAGGCCTGTATGCAAATAGACCATTGCCATTTACTTTGAACTGGACTGTGTTTACAGCTGTGGTCGTGAGTAGATAAACTTGATCAAAGCAAGAGCTGTATATAGCCATGTGCACATTTTGTGCATATCCTTTGCTAGTTAGTGAGTTATTAGCCCAGTTATAGATCATTGATAGTCAGCAATAGGGGAGTGATTGCTTCCAACAAGAGCACAAAATGTGTACATTTCTAGACATTTGAAAAGCGAGTCATCAGGAGCGACATAATCACCTAATTAATGTTAACCATAGTTATGTTCTAGTAACAGAATAATCAAGGGCATTTGTCAGGCTAAACATTGTAGTATTGGAATCTGAACTGAACATTGTATCTGTCTGTAGGAGTTGAGAGCGACATTGTCCTCGTTGCGCAGACCTGGCGAGAAGACATACACTCAACGATGCCGTCTTTTCATTGGAAACCTTCCCAACGATATCTCAGATGACACATTCAAGAAGCTGTTTGCAAAGTATGGCGAGCCCAGTGAGATTTTCATCAACAAAAACAAAGGCTTTGGCTTCATACGCCTTGTAAGTGCACTACACTAGTTGACATAGACATTGTCCTTTTGGTAGTTATAAATGTTGTAATTTTTGGTCTTTAATGCCTTGTCTAGGTTGAACCGGACAATTAGGGTGAAGGTTGTTGCTTTTGACTACTTTTTCACCATTTAATCTTAAAACTACCCACTAACAACTCAATCAAATTAAAAGCCAAATTTCTACCATTCCAGGAATCCCGTGCATTGGCTGAGATAGCTAAAGCTGAGCTGGATGATGTACCCATGAAAGGCAGACCGCTTCGGGTGCGCTTTGCGACTCACTCGGCTGCACTGTCTGTGAAGAATTTATCACCTTTTGTTTCCAATGAGCTACTGGAGGAGGCCTTTTCCCAGTTTGGAGTGGTGGAGAGGGCTGTGGTAATTGTAGATGATCGCGGGCGCTCCACTGGCAAGGGCATTGTCGAATTTGCCTCTAAACCTGCTGCACGAAAGGCCCTGGATCGTTGCAATGATGGAGTCTTCTTGCTCACCACGTAAGTGATTTACATGAATTTGGTAACCATTCAGTAGAACATGAAACAAATGAATCTTTCTCCTAAAGGCTCACATGCTGTAATTAATTGGTACTTTTGATGTCTTAGGTCACCTCGTCCAATCGTCGTTGAGCCTCTTGAACAATACGATGATGAGGATGGTCTGCCAGAGAAACTGGCACAGAAGAACCACAACTATCATAAGTAACCCTCACCTCATATAACTAAATAGCCTTAAATCAATAGCATATGGCTTTTTGTGTTCTTATCACCCCCCCACAGCGTTCCTTTGATCATATTGAGGTATTTCTTTTTTACATTTAAAAAATGTATTTAACCTTTATTTCACTAGCAAGTCAGTTAAGAACACATTCTTATTTACAATGGAACAGTGGGTGAACTGCCTTGTTCAGGAGCAGAACGGCAGATTTGTACCTTGTCGCCTCGGTGGATTCGATCTTTTGGTCACTGGCCCAACGCTCTTAACCACTAGACTACCTGCCACCCTGCCCCCAAAGGTATGGAACTTTAGCTATTGTAGCTAGGTGCTTTCCATGGGGCGTGAAAATTACACTAACACCATCAGTCCCGACATCCCAGTAAAAATCTGTTAACTTTCATTTATATACATGTCCTATCCTAATATCTAGCATCAAAATGAAGTGGGGCGGCAGGGTAGCCTAGTGGTTAGAGCGTTGGACTAGTAACCGGAAGGTTGCGAGTTCAAACCCCCGAGCTGTCGTTCTGCCCCTGAACAGGCAGTTAACCCACTGTTCCTAGGCCGTCATTGAAAATAAGAATTTGCTCTTAACTGACTTGCCTGGTTAAATAAAGTTTTTAAAAAAGTGTTTTACCATTTCATTTGCTGAACAACCAGGGCTACAAGTTGATTTCATGAGTTTAATTGATGAATGTCAAAAAAATGAGGTTCGCCAAAGCAAAAAACCGGACAAATTCATTATTTGAATGTTCACTGGGAAACTAATATCAGTGACAACTGTTTGGCATTTGTGATGGCAACTATGTGTGCTCTGAAAGTATTTAGACCCCTTGACCTTATCAACATTTTGCTGCGTTACAGCCTTATTCTAAAATGGATGAAATAATTTATCTTCCACCTAAACACAATATTCCATAATGACAAAGCGAAGACACTTTAAGAATCAGGAGGATGGAATTGTCAGATTTGCATAGCTCTGAGACAGGATTGTGTCTGCAGCATTGAAGGTCCCCAAGAACACAGTGGCCTCCATCATTCTTAAGTGGAATAAGTTTGGAACCACCAAGACTCTTACTAGAGCAGGCTGCATGGCCAAACTGAGCTATTGGGGGAGAAGGGCCTTAGTTGGCGAGGTGACCAAGAACCCTATGGTCACTGACACAGCTCCGGAGTTCCTCTGTGGAGATGGGATAACCTTCCAGAAGGACGAGCATTTCTGTAGCATTCCACCAATCAGGCCTTTATGGTAGTGGCCTGAAGGATGCCACTCCTTAGTAAAAAGCACATGACAGCCAGCTTGGAGTTTGCCAAAGGGCAACTAAAAGACTCAGAAACAAGATATTCTGGTATGCTTACACCAAGATTGAACGCTTTGGCCTAAATGACAAACGTCACTTCAGGAGGAAACCTAGCACCATCCCTACGGTGAAGTATGGTGGTTGCAGCATCATGCTGTGGGGATGTTTTTCAGGGACTAGGAGACTAGTCAGGATCGAGGCAAAGATTTTTATTTTACCTTTATTTAACCAGGCAAGTCAGTTAAGAACAAATTCTTATTTTCAATGACGTCCTGGGAACAGTGGGTTAAACTGCCTGTTCAGGGGCAGAACGACAGATTTGTACCTTGTCAGCTCGGGGGTTTGAACTCGCAACCTTCCGGTTACTAGTCCAACGCTCTAACCACTAGGCTACCTTGCCGCCCCAGATGAAAAAGATGAAAGGAGCAAAGACAGAGGTGTCCTTGATGAAATCCCACTCCAGAGCGCTCAGGACCTCCGTCTGGGGTGAAGGTTCGCCTTCCAACAGGACAACTACTGTAAGCACACAGTCGATGCAGGAGTGGGTTCGGGACAAGTCTTTGAATGTCCTTGAGTGGCCCAGCCAGAGCCCGCACTTGAACCCGATCAAACATCTCTGGAGCGACCTGAAGATAGCGGTACAGCGACGCTCCTCATCCAACTTGACAGATCTTGAGAGGATCTGCAGAGAACTGTGGTGTGCCAAACTAAGGTGTCAAGCTTGTAACATCATACCCAATGAAGACTCAAGGCTGTAAGCACTGTCAGAGGTGCTTCAACAAAGTACTGAGTAAAGGGTCTGAATACTTCAAATGTGTGATCATTTTTATACTTGCAAAAATGTCTTAACCTGTATGCTTTGTCAATATGGGATATTGTGTGTAGATTGAGGGGGACATAACTATTTAATACATTTTAGAATGAGGCTGTAATTTAACAAAGTGGAAAAAGTGAAGGTGTCTGAATACTTTACGAATGCACTGTATATAATGGACACAATGTCTTCCAATTATCTTCTAATGTAGAAAAAAAAACATAACTTCAAACAACTCTTGTAGTTTGTGAGCGCCATAGAGCAAAACATCTTACATGTTTGTAAGAGTGTCTGCTTTTCATAGATGGCTTTTAAGTTTGTATAAAAGACCCGGCCTGGGCCTCTTCGGTATCCGCCCTTGTCTCACCAACACCACTCTAGCTCAGCCCCCCGTTAATTACGCATGCCTACTATCCATGGATTCAGAAGAAATGGACGAATCCAAAAGTCTGTAGCTCAAACACACAATGTTTAATGGGGGTTAAAGTCAAAGCACTCCTCCCGAGTGGCACAGCAGTCTGAGGGACTGCATCCCAGTGCTTGAGGCGTCATTACAGATCCCGGTTCAAAGCCGGGCTGTTTTGCAGCCGGCCCTCGACTGGGAGACCCATGAGGCGGCGCACAATTGGCCCAGCGTCATCCGAGTTAGGGGATGGTTTGGCTGGCCGGGATGTCCTTGTCCCATTACTGTAGTGACCCCTGTGGCGGGCTGGGCGCATGCACGCTGACACGTTTGCCAGATGCATAGCGTTTCCTCCGACACATTGATGCGGCTGCCTTCCAGGTTAAGCGAAGAAGAAGCGGTGCTGTTTGGCAGGGTTGTGTTTTGGAGGACCCATGGCTCTCTAGCTTCACCTCTCCCCAGTTTGTACGGGAGTTGCAGCAACAGGACACGACTCGGTGCCGAAGTGGATTTTACGAAGTTGGGGAGAGTGGGGTAAAAAGTATCCACCCCAAAAAAGTCCAAATGGGTAGTGTTTACCAGAGGTCGGGGGTTGGGTTAGCAGATACCACAGTTAAAGACCCATTGCGGTTGATTTTTCAGAGAATGATAACCCCTCTTGAGTACCACTTTTTGTTGTGTCTTGATTACAAGTCGGTTTCTATTCTAACACCTGCAGGGAGCGGGAGGAGCCTCCCAGGTTTGCCCGTCCTGGCACTTTTGAGTTTGAGTACTCTAAGCGTTGGAAGTCCCTGGATGACATGGAGAAGCAGCAGCGCCAGCAAGTTGAGAAGAACATCCGCGAAGCCCGTGAGAAACTGGAGGGCGAGATGGACGATGCTTTCCATGTGCACCAGGCCAACATGATCCGCCAAGGCAAGCTTAACTGGACCAGAAACAACTCCTTCTCAAAATGGAAGGCTAGTTAGATGTTGCTGTGTCTTACATGTATGTTCGTACACTGTTTAGATCTGCTGAGGCGTGAGGAGGAGCTCCGACGCATGGAGGAGATGCACAGTGCGGAGATGCAGAAGAGGAAAGAGATGCAGCTCAGGTATTGAAACTGGTTTGAATAACTGTTGAACACACAATTTATTGGAGTGTTACTAAAACGTGGCAGTGTGCTTTACAGGCAGGAGGAGGAACGTCGCATACGTGAGGAGGAGACGCTCCGCCAGAGGGAGATTGAGGAGCAAATCCGGCGCAAGCGGGAGGAGGCCTACAGAAGTGGGAACTTCATGGACAATGTAAGCTGAGCAGAGTACCATATCACCATTCAGACCTTTACATTTGAGGAAAATGCGTGTTCTTACGATATTGATTTTACAGAGGGACATGAGATTGACTCAGGGTGGCGCCATGGGTATGGCTGGTGAGTAGTGAATCTTTATATTTTTAAGGATTTGTCAAATAAAAAATATTTATTTTCAGCTTGTTGTTTTGAAACGAGTAAGAAGTTTGAGACTGCTTTATAAACATATATGACAACATTGCCCCCTAAGGGCTGCCATGACTCATTGTAATGTTTGACATGTTGTCCCAACTAGACAATCAATTTGGCTCACCCAACCAGAAGTTCCCCATGGGACTCCAAGGCATGGGTGGACCTAACGCTGGGGGAGCCATGATGCCCAACGAAATGGTAATGTATTCCAAATGGAGTAGAAGACTAATTGGGGGTGGTTTCCTCCTCTGGTTGCTGTAGTTGTCATCTGGGAGAGTGAAGTGGATGGTTTTGCTCAGGTCGGCCCAGGTTCGAAGCTTGTGTGCTGACAGTGTCTTCATAGGCGTCTGTACCGTGTCGATATTGAATTTGTGCGTAGCAGCTTTCAGCAGCAGCATGTCCCCTCAGTTCCTCCACTCTTACAGCCTGTTTTTCAGCTGAAAATAATCAACCTGTACTAAACCCAGTGAATTGCTTTCTTAAAGCTCCTACTTCGTGTAATAGACCTACTGCAAGCCCTGTCTTGTGTGAGCCAGACAGGCACATTTTCTTGGCAAGTGGAAAGATGTCATCTAAAAGCATTTTTTTTTGTGGAAAACCTTTTTAGTTGAAACACTTTACCATACTGTCATTGAACTTCAAGCGATCACATGAAATGGTGTCTCGGTGTAACCTGGAAGTATTTTTTTAGGGGCTTCAGTGTGAAAAGTGAACTTCCTGCAATGTTCTCTTGTGGCATAGCAGTTGTTTTAACATTTTCCCGGCAAACCACCATGTCCAAGCAATTCAAATGATGGGTTTTTTAGTGCAGGTTGCTTTTTGAAGCAAACATGTCTTTTGACATAACATTAAGCTAATGAGTAAGCTCTTTTAGTGCAACTTGCAAAACACAATACGAAGAACTGATGGTGACAGGCATTGCCCTGGGACTGCTTGCTGGATACCTGTACTACTTGTACCCTGTGGGTGAAATAATGCCCAGAATGTGATTAAGGCATCCACATTAGGCCTATGGCAGGCAGGTGTATTAATGTCCTTTTGTGTTATAGGTTACATACAATTAGTAAGTTGACCAGTTAGATGTCTGGTTGGTAACTTAGAAATGGTCTGACGCGAAGCTGTTCAAGTCCATTAAAATGGATACAGCTTGTGCTTTGTATAAGTTGTTATACTGTCAAGGATATATCAATTAATGTAATGGAACACATCTATTTTGACGTAAGGGTGGCAAACGATCTGATAGAAAAACACAGCTGGTTGGCTGCTTTTGCAATGGGTGAGCAGTTATTGGTATTCAATAATGGATTGTACAGTTCGACAACGTATCTAGTGTATTTCTTACTGATAGCACCACGTCCGTTTTTCTGTTCTTCACTGCAAGCAATGCAGTATGAACCTAACTTTTAGTGCAGTGATCGCAGAGATCCTCTTACCCAGGATGTAAGATGGCTAGTAGACATGTTACTGGCTTGACAAGCTGTTCTTGCCACTACACACGTGGAAGCTATGACAAATCAGGGTCCATTTAGTCAAGTTCACAGTAGAACTACCATTAATCGGCCAAGTTTTTATTAGTTTGAACAAAAGTGCTGATACGGCTACGACTACCTTCCAAATAGAATGAACAATTAATATATACACTTTTACACCATGTGCCTCGATCAACATACCTGTATGTGATAACTCATTTTGAGTTTTGGCATTTTAAAGTATGGAGGGCTCTGTCTACCAATTTGTAGAACACCTGAAAGGAGGATTTTCCTATTTCTAAAGTCAATCTCTATTTCTGATGTAAATGGAATGTTCTAGAAGGGTCCAGACACCTTTTGTGCATTTTGGCTTGTTTTTTACACTTACCCAAGCTGCAATACACTTCTTGATTGTTCGTTGAGCCATATCGGGTTGCACAAAAGATGGTAACAAAAGTACTCAAATGTGTTTTTTAAGAAATGGACACGCTCTCAGTGTAGTTGTATAGGTCTTCAGATGTGTACACATGAAATTGTGTTATTCTGAACTTTTTTCCACAACATTCTAATCCAGGTTTGGAATCGGTTCAGGGAACAGACTTGCAAACTGTAACCAAATGTGGTCTATACTGTTCCGGAACAGAACCATTATTGTAAAAGCATGGGAACCGGTTAATAATGCAATTTTACGTTCTGGGCAAAAAAAAAAAAAATCTGTCCCACAATAATTAGAACAAAGCTCCTATGCAAAGCCTTTACTGAAACTTATTCCAGCCTCTGCCTGCCAGCTGGAAATCTGTGTGTGTGTTTCCCCTCTGAAGAATAGGTTAGTTACTGTAGCCTACTGATGCATGATTTAGAAATTAGGGAGATGTTTAAAAGAATGGATTTGCTTTTTCAATGCTAGTTAAGTTCGATACTATATGATGTTTCACATTGTATTTATTCAAGCTGCAGTAATTAACCATTTGGGCGACATTACCAAATTAACATAGAAATGTGTTGTAGAGTTGTCATTCTCATTGAAATTTCCTCTAAGAAGCGGTAGATCTGTTCTATGTGCACTTTCTATGCTTCTCGTTAAGTTTTGTTTGAATACAATATTTTTGCTTCTAGAGCATTTTTCGCAGCGGTTTAGATGGTACAATGGTTAGCTGTACTTGCTTGTTTTGTCACAAACTGAAATTAGGCTTTTAGCAACCAAGAAATGGTGGAGCGTAGGGTGTCTTTAACGACAGTAAGGTAAGATGTGTTTTTATAGTGCTGCACTGCGCACAGAAGCTTGCGAGCTAATGTTTGCTCTTGTCCAACGTTAAACCAACTCAGAAGTTCAGACATTCAAAGTCCCTCCATAGAAGCCACTCCGTATGTATAATTGTGGGATTAATTCAGATCATGCATGTGATAAAATGCCCAGCGCTTCAAGGCACGCTTTCTCATTTAAGTTGCATCTCGCACCCTCACTGTGACTGGCACAGTGTGTTTCTTTAATTATGATTTAAACCATGCTGTTTACGGCAAAATAGAATTAGATCTTAATGACTTTACTATACAGATTAACTCTCTGACCCGTTCAATAGCACGCTGCTCTATCCAATATATGCCATTTAGCAGACGCTTTTATCCAAAGCGACTTAGTCATGTGTGCATACATTCTACGTATGGGTGGTCCCGGGAATTGAACCCACTACCCTGGCGTTACAAGCGCCATGCTCTACCAACTGAGCTACAGAAGGCATTCCGCACTGATTGGTGAAGTAGTTTGTCGCACTAAATGTAAAACATTCCAGGGGTTTAACCAATTAAGTGTAATCAATGTGATCCAAATTAAAACAATAACTAGTAATGCTACATACTCAGGTTTAAATCTCACCTCTTAAAATTTACGTTCACAGATTGATTAATAAGCGTAAACGTTTTGGTCGGTACCAGAACCTTGCAGGTCCCCTAAACAGGGGACTTTACATCTGAAGGTTTGAAAAAGGAACAAAATGTAAGTAAATGAACCTGCAATTTGTTTATGGTTTTGCTGGTTGGAGCAGTGAAATAGAACAAAGAGAGAAAATGATATATTCAGAAGGAAACGATTGGGAAAATAATTTGGGTTCCAACTAGAACGATTAGGATTTTTCAACGGCGATGCCGATTATTGGAGGCCCAAAAAAGCCGATACCGATTAATCTGCTTATTTTATTTGTAATAATGACAATTACAACAATACTGAATGAACACTTATTTTAACTTAATATAATACATCAATAAAATCAATTTAGCCTCAAATAATGAAACATGTTCAATTTGGTTTAAATAATGCAAAAACAAAGTGTTGGAGGAGAAAGTAAAAGTGCAATATGTGCCATGTAAGAAAGCTAACATTTCAGTTCCTTGCTCAGAACATGAGAACATATGAAAGCTGGTGGTCCTTTTAACATGAGTCTTCAATATTCCCAGGTAAGAAGTTTTGGGTTTTAGTTATTATAGGAATTATAGGACTATTTCCCTCTATACCATTTGTATTTCATATACCTTTGACTATTGGATGTTCTTATAGGCACTTTAGTATTGCCAGTGTAACAGTATAACTTCCGTCCCCCTCCTCGCCCCTACCTGGGCTTGAACCAGCAACACAACGACAACAGCCACCATCGAAGCAGCGTTACCCATGCAGAGCAAGGGGAACAACTACTAGAAGGCTCAGAGCGAGTAACGTTTGAAACGCTATTAGCGCGCGCTAACTAGCTAGCCATTTCATTTCGGTTACATCAGCCTCATCTCGGGAGTTGATCGGCTTGAAGTCATAAACAGCGCAATGCTTGACGCACAACGAAGAGCTGCTGGCAAAACGCACGAAAGTGCTGTTTGAATGAATGTTTACGCGCCTGCTTCTGCCTACCACTGCTCAGTCAGATACTTAGGTGCCTGAATGCTCAGTCAGATTATATGCAACGCAGGACACGCTAGATAATATCATCAACCATGTGTAGTTAACTTGTGATTATGATTGATTGGTAAGTTTAATGCTAGCTAGCAACTTACCTTGGCTTACTGAATTTGCGTAACAGACAGTCTCCTTGTGGAGTGCAACGAGAGAGGCAGGTCGTTATTGTGTTAGACTAGTTAACTGTAAGGTTGCAAGATTGGATCCACCCGAGCTGACAAGATGAAAATCTGTCATTCTGCCCCTGAACGAGGCAGTTAACCCACCATTCCTAGGCCGTTTTTTAAAACGATTTCCGATTGTTATGAAAATTTAAATCGACCCTAATTCATCTGCCATTACGATTTAATCGGTCAACCTCTAGTTCCAACCCATGGTTTCTAATCCGTTTTGGTTTAGTTCCCCATGCTGCTGTGCAATGCCGAGCGTGTCCCTGTAGTACATGGGCATAGACAGTGCAGCACCGCTGGTAGGTCTTGAGTCCCCAAAAAAAAGTTATATAAAGTTGGGAATGATACCATGTCATGTGTACAACATCTAAAGACTTATATCCCTATACTTGGAGTGTCTGTTTCTAAAAGGACATTTGGGGTAATTTATTTTGTTTTTGATCGTGTCTTTTGCATGCCCCGACACTGAGCAATGAGGAAGTGAATTGCGGCTGCTGCACTTTTCTCAAAAACAAGCCAAATCACTAAAGTGTGTAGACCCTATAACATGTCATTTACATAAAAAATGTAGCACTTAAGAATGAAAAGATTGTGTTGTGCAGGAGCAGGGTGACTGTTTTTTGTGTGTGTATACAAAATTATTGTGTTGTGCAGGAGCAGGGTGACTGTTTTGTGTGTGTATACAAAATGAACCGAGGTATTTTTGGTCCAGGAACTTAGATCAGGATTTGCCACAAACGCTGTGGAACTTCAGTGAAAAGAGTCTTAACCAGTGTTGGCATCATTTGCCCAACTGATGGCATATTTACACATATGTGATGCATAGTAAATTGTAGAAGGTATGGTTGGAGAAATGGCACTATAAAGCATTGACCAACTGAATAACATGGCAGGATTAGGCCAATGAACAGCTATTTGAATTAAACCTAGTCTATGGTGAGCCAGTAGACTCAAGATTGTAGTTTGTAATGTGAAATTCAGTCCTGCCTCAAGTTGTTGTGTTTTTTTACTAAGGCTATGAAAGTTAAGTTTAACAACTGGGCAAGACTTGATGTAGGCTCATTGATTAAAATCATATTTCCCATTTTTATTGCTGTTTGGCAGGCCAGCAATACTGTAGTTGTTCAGGATTACTTGTGTAATTAAGCAATACAGGCAAGACAAGCAACAATGGGGTTACAGCTATATCAGAAAATAGGCCTGATATAAGTCTTTTTTTTAAAGCGATTAAGAAAGTGGAAGTATAGCACTGAAGTGCATTTATCAACAGACCAGTCTGGCCAACCTGTACATTTTGGCATTATACTTCATCTTTGAGCCTTCGGGCCATAGCAAACTGGCAGGCTTCCTGTCAATGCTCCATATGATGCCAGTAGTGAGTGATGTAGCCCAGCCTTTGGCATGCACAGCAGACTATGGTAGGACATAACTAACGAAAACATTACCCTTTCTTCCTTCTCCGTATGTTACCTGTGGCACCTGTGGATCTACATATTGGAACTATTTCAACGAACGTTTCCCTTGGACATGTCTTCTGCTGTTTATTTTGTCATGGCTCTCAAACAAAACCAACTCTCTTTCTACCCCCCCTTACTTCTCCCCTGAATATGGACTTGAACTGCGTGCCATTGCACTGCCTTCACCTCACCCCCCCAATCTGCTTCCTTGGTATGGTTGTTGATCCCTATAGCACAACGAGCGGAACTTCCCTCAGGGAGGCCGGGGGGCAATGGGTCCTAACAACCAAGGGTTTGGCAGGGTCCGTGAGGAGTTTGATGGGCCTGCCAAGAAGCCCCGCTTTTAAATCTTTTCGGTGTCCCTCATAGCAGTGTTTTTGTGTAGGTTCTCTGAACATCTTCACATTGAGTCATTGTTATATTTAAGTTGAAAGTGTTCTTGCACTTTAGCCTGAGGACTCATTCATTTTATGGCAAGTTAGGTTTTTCTTTTTTTCTTTTGTATTTGTAGTGTGAAATTGATGAATTGGTCACCCTCAGTAATCACATAGCGCTATCCCACCTATGTATAACTTTCTTTCCAGTTGTATCGTGCCCGTGTCGTAAATGGTGATAAGTGTCAACTTTTCTCACCTTTCTATGGCTGTGTTTTGTGCCATTTAAGATTTGAACTAAAAACATGTAACTTTACAATAAAGACCTAATTTGGTTCTTTCCAAACCTTCTTAAAGTTTATTTTAACCCAATTTTGAGTCATTATCCTAAATAAGCCCAGCAAGAGTTGACAAGCCTTTTTCCCTAGATGTTTATTATGTTGGGCGCCGGGGGTGAACAGCAACTTTATAATGTAAATGATCACCATGTGAACTAAATGGAACAACATATGCATACTGGACAGTATTGATAAAGAAAGTTCACATTTTAGAGCACAATTAGGTCTAGTAGAAATTGTACTTTTGGGGCCCAATTTTGACAATGGAAATGAGCAGTGCTGGTGTCAAATGCGATAAATGCTACTAGAATAGTTTGTTTATAAAAATACCAGATTAAAAAAATTCCCTTGGACTTTTGCGACTTCAATTAAGATTTGTTTTAAAAGTATAATTTTTGTCTAGCTCTAAATGAAGTGTTATGGTTTTTGACAACTGTGCTGCTGCTTTTGCGTTGACAAGAAGGTAGTATGTTTGGCTCGTGTATTGTTCCCAAGTCGGCTACATATTATTGAACAGAGGTTGAAAGTCCTCTTTGACCACATTTAACATCTCAAAGCAGCACTTGATTCATCCACTGTCTCTTGATATTGCATCATTCAATATGTTTAATTGGAATGTATATCATACACGGCAATGTATGAAAACGATTTAAGAATGTTACCCTAAATAATTCCAGTTTCAGCCACTGTCTGACAGATGTTCTTAGGTCATAATTCAAATGGCCATATTATTATGAGAAACGGGAATTGAGAGAAGTGGTACCCTTCAAGCTACCGTAGAACTTTTCGGCCTTCCACTTTGTCCATTTTATTTATGGCTCCTTCGCGGAATTTCTTTAGTGTCTTTCATAGCGTAAGTACTGATAAACCAACAGGGATGTGAACTGATTCATTAGTGACTATAGTTACTTTGAAGTTTCACATGAACCAATTGGACAGCTAGGTCTGAAACATTAAAGGGACAGCTTGGGGTTTTAGCAATGAGGACCTTTATCTACTTCCCCAGGGTCTGATTAATTTCTGCCTACCATTTTACTTCCATTAAGAATAAAGTTAGAGGTAGTTTTGTGAGCCGGTGCTAACTAGTGCTAGCTTAGGGCAAAGATGAATTCTTGAGGATCCTAGCTGTTCCTGGACTTCCAGTCCTTGCGCTAAGCTAGTTAGCATTTCCTCCCAAAATGACCTCTTATACTGGACGCAGAGACTAACTTGTGACCACCATTTTACGTCTCACTGGGGAAGTATATAAAGAGCTTCATTGCTAAAACCCCAAGCTATCTCTTAGGATTAGGGCACATTGTTTAAAAACTGTCAACATGATCTTTCACGCATTTATGAAGATGTTGAGATATGAAAACACCAGCCCCTTGCAATACATTTTCTTGATTTAAGACTGCTCGATTAGACCTCTAAATCTGTGAGACTTAAGACACAGCACACCAAAGGGTAGATATGTCAGTGATGTAAGCAACAAAAAAAAAATAGATATATAATTACAAAGAAAGCTACAGAGAATGGAGAACATTGTCCGTGTTACATTTTTATTAATTGAAGATCAAACTTGTGCTCCTATGAGATGTTTAAAAATAATCTCATCCATATTTTTTACATCGCTGTTGAAATTGCACTAGTCACTGTGTACTTGAACTCAATAGGATCTTAGAATTTTGTCAATTTCAAACAATTACAGCACAAAGATTGATTGTGGTTGTGCTCAATGTTACTCAAATGACTACAGTTGTTTATCAAAACAGTTGTCTAAACCAATCTGATTGGATACCTTAACACAAGTAATGTATACCATAAAACATTCAATGTTATTCCTGTATGTTTGTTTTGTGTACATTTCTTCTTTGACAGGTTTGGCCACTTTAAAGGTTGCAGTGTGTAAGGAGACATTTCTAAAACAAGAAGTCCTAGGCCTAACTGTGTCGCACTTAATACAGTTTACTCCCGTGACTTGTCTTACACAGACAATCCTGATGAAGAGTCTTGCCTTAGTGAAGAGTTTTCAGCAGTTTTCAGTAATGTAACAGGGATTCCAGTTGGTGAAATGGTTGTTTGATTAACAGAACAGTAAATAGCAACCCCCTGTGACTGAAATCGGAACTGACACCCCATCTAAAATTCTAACTGGGTGTTGTCAACATGTCTAGGTGATTTGGAATACAATGAATGAAGCCAGTTTGCCAGAATGGCTGAATAACAAGAAGACTGGATCTGGCTGTGTTTCATAGGGTGTATGTTTCTTGGTGAACTCTTAGTCAGCTCTTCCTGGACTACTCACCATGTTAGTCAACTTGCTATAGTAATGTTGACCTACAGTCAACTCGGTGGGATGTAGGCCTAGAAGCAGCAATGTACTGGGAAAGAAAGATCAGACTCATTTTAAAATTAAATTTCAACTCAATCTGTGGTGATCTTATGTTAACAAAGGCAATGACCACAGTTGCTTTTTTTTCAGCCTGTTGGGCTGTTTTTACAGGCAGCCCAATTCTGATATTTTCCCCACTAATTGCTCTTTCGACCAATCAGAGCTGATCTGATTGGTCAGAAGACTAATTAGTGGATGATAAAGTTTAAGAATTGGGCTGCCTGCCTAAACTCAGCCATGTCATACTGTTTGCAGATGGAATCACAGATCAGGACACAAACTAATGGTTAAAATAAATGTAGCTAGCCTTGTTTATGCACCTGTAGTGGGTATGTAGATCACCCCTTAGTTAGTTTTATATTTATATATATATATTTGTTGTCCTGGCTTTATATGGATTATTGAAGTACTCTGAAATAGTTGCTAGACTTGTATAACCGATGGAAGTCTATAGTAGAACTTCCCCTTATTCCCCGTCACCCTTCGGCAGACTGAGGAGACCTGCGTACCTATAAGGAGCGAGAAGCTTGTCTTTGTCAAGTGTCTTGAGTGCATGGGCGTGCAGTAGCTGTGCAATAAAATCCAACAGCCAGCCTGCCCCATTCCACAGTAGAGGCTCCAAGTAAAGGCTCCGGCAGTTGGTTACGTTGAGGATGAGTAGTTCTGCAGAAGTCAGTGGACAGTAGAGCCTGGACTTGTGTGCAGCGAGAGGTATGCTTACAGAGCCACTGAAAAGGTAAGTGTTCCTGTTCATGATTTGTTTAAATGCCAAACATGTACTGCTCTAACTTCCTCTGTCACCTGACGTGATGTGACAGTACAGGGGTTCTGGCATCACACTTCTGAAAAATGGAATCACAGTGCAGTACTCATTCCTCCCTCTGTATGTGAACGTGTGGCAATGTGTTTTTAGCCTGTGCAGTATCTGGTATTTTTCCTTCATTTCTGACTGAAGCTGGTCTCTGTATGAAACAAACTGTATATGGACTGCTGTGTCACTGGCTCAACAAATAGTGTGTGATGGTGTATACCCACAACTTGACTTTGGTTCAATCAACACAACTCCTTTTGTTGAGACTTCTTTCAAGCTGTAATGACAAGTGCAAATGGAGGGGGGGGGGGTGGTACTGGCAATTGTTTTTTTGTCATTGAATTATCTGGTTCCTTGGCCCTGTAGAAGGGTCTTGGTTGTTGGTGGGGATCTTTATTGTTGATCTTGGCCACCTGTTTAATCGAGTAATAGAGGAAGCAATTTGTGAAGCCTGTCCATTGTCCAATGTTTGCCTAATATTAGAACATAATTTATTTTGCCTTTATTGCAAACCTTCGTAAATCATGTAGACCAAGGCCAAAATGTAGCCGCTAAGGTGTATCGTAGTACTCGAGCACAGGACTCTGACTCAAGTCGGACTAGTTATTTTCAATACAGAAACGATAGCTTTGACTCGAGCAATATTCAGCACTAGACTTTTTGTGTGTGTCTAGGGATGTGAGAATCAACCTGGTGACCATGTTCATTTCGACTTGACGTGTGCTCTAAGTGGACTGGCTTTTTTTGGACGTCTACAGTGCAACACTGGCAAGTGATATTTGCCCAGTCGATTCAATGTTACGGCAAAGAAACTCCTTAAAGACCCCTAACGAGTAATTGTCAATGTATTTTATCAGCGGTTCAGACTTGCTATGTCCGAATACCCATACTAGCGTACTCTGCTTAAACTGCATACTATTTAGCACGTACCTTTTAGTAATAAGTATGCCACAGTCGCAACGCAATAGTGGCTGGCTGAGTAGGTGGACGGGGCCGAGTGCGGGTGGGTTTTTCCAGCCTGATAATAGCACATTTTTGATACATTGCTCTAATCTCTGAATAGGAATGGTGTAATATGCCTACTCAGGATGGTTATAGGCAGACTACCACATTCGACCTATACTATAAGCCATAACATATTTTATAGTGAAACCAAAGGGCCGTGAGATCTATCTATATACATGCAACAATTTAAATGATTTTACTGGGTTACATTTCATATAAGGAAATATTCCATTGAAATAAATTAATTCTGCAATAATCTATGGATTTCACATGACTGGGCAGGGGTGCAGCCATTGGTGGCCCTGGGAGGACATAAACCCACCCACTGGAGAGCCAGTCCCAGCCAATACCCCTTAAAAAATAAGCCCCCAACAAAAGGGCTTATTACAGAGAAATACTCCTGAGTTTTCTGCTCTCCGTGTGGCTGGTCTTAAACAATCCTGCATTAGAAGCCGGATGTGGAGGTCCTGGGCTGGTGTGGTTACACATGGTCTGCGGTTGTGAGGCCGGTTGGACGTACTGCAAGTTTTTGACAACTACTTTGGAGGCAGTTTATGGTAAAGAAATGAACATTCAATTCTCTGGTGGACATCCCTGCAGTCATCAGCATGCCAATTGCACACTCCCTCAAGACTTGATAACTGCAGATTATATCAGGTGTACCTGTGTAAGGATCATGCTGTTTCATCATCTTGATATGCCACACCTGTCAGGTGGCTGGATTATCTTGGCAAAGAATAAATGCTCACTAACAAGGATGTAAACACATCTGTGCACAAAATACTCAAATTTTAAGGAGAACAAAAACGGCTTTGCCTACATTTGAACACTGAGTCTTCCCAATTTAAGTAGCCTAGTTTTGTTTGACTACTTGACAAGAACTAGAGCCCATCACCCCCTGTTTCAATATGCATTCTGGAAGTGTGCATTGAATTTGACTAGATGAAGGGCAGAAAATGAGCGTAGTGTCCTGGCATTTAAACAATACTTGATTTTTGAAAATGAACACACTAACATATTTTTGCATACTGGGAATGCGACATGTGAGATTGCGTTTGCTATTTGTTTATTTTCGGTAGCTCATTCGCATCTAATTGATCAGTTAATGTCAAAGCCAAAATGATTATGACACCCTGGACTTAAAGTGCTCAATTTTTTTTTTTGACATGTTACATACTATTAAACTTTATTTTTCCGCGTACTCATGCGGCCTACTGTTTAGGATGAAAGTATAGGTATTCGGTCATGTGGAGCAGTGAATTGTACTAGTATTTGGGCTCTTTCAGTCCTCTTTCTTGCCTGTCTTGTCACACACCAGTAGTCCAGTTTTTTTTTTTGGGGGGGGTATATGTGATTGGCAACCTCCAATTTCCAGGTTTTCTTGGTTGTGTGGTTCATCATTATGGGTTCTTACACTTTTTCAGTTGCTCCCCTAGGTCATTTAGGAAGGTTTTAGTTGGACTTTTGTTCCACCCAGCTTTCATTTATTTACTTTGAGATTGTAATAGAAATGGCAAACATGAGCTTGTTGACAACTGAGTAGGCTGGGAACAGCCTCTACTTTTGTAGAATGTGACTTTGGTGTATTGCTAAGATCAACTAGAACGTGTCATTTTCAAGCGTTAATCCACTGGGCTATTCTTGGGCGGCTGGACAGTTGTGGGTTTGGGTTTGGGTCTATCTGGGTCATTCACAGCCTAGCTATTCATAAAGGTCACTTGGTCACTTCACTTGATACTATAGTGTGGCAACTACCATACACAAGAAGGCACTGTTTCTCTTTCTCTCTCCTGTACTTTGGAAAGACCTGTGACTCTGTCCAAAAATGGCAGCCTGTTCCCCCTGTCTGGTTCCTGCCTGTCTTAAGTGGCCAAATCCATTATGGAGGCCCCGTGGGGATGGCCCAGTCCATCACTCTCAGACATGTTCTACTGAAATTGTGTACTGTTAAGGACAATGGTGCAACACTAAAATTATATTTTTTAACATGCGCTTTCTCCCTCGTTTGCAAGCGGTCGCTGTCAGCGGTTTTGAAATATCAGTCCATTTTTGTTATTTTTTATCTCACCTTTATTTAACCAGGTAGGCCAGTTGAGAACAAGTTCTCATTTGCAATTGCAACCTGGCCAAGATAAAGCAAAGTGGTGCGACACACAAACAACAGTTACACATGGAATAAACAAACGTACAGTCAACACAACAAAGTCTATATACGGTGTGTGCAAATGTTGAATTGCCACCTTTTCCCAGACCATGTTGCTATGTGCATAATCGAAATGTTAAACGCATTGGTGTTGAGAGAAATGCAGTGGAGGCAGCAGCGGAGTTAGGTGACAAAACAGCCCTTGCCATAATTGTCTAGGAAAAGTGAGAGGAAATCCCAACTTAATTAGGTCTTTAATCAATAGCCTAAATGTGCTATATATACATTCTCTAAGCGGCCTCAAACGGTAGTGTTGCCTGTTTGAATAATAGCCTACTTATTCCCATGCAACCACGTGGAATAAACAACTTCACAAATTTGTTTTTAAAAATTATTTGCTATATGCTGTAATAAAGGAGTTACACATTTTGTTAGAACAGCCTCTGGTATTATTTATTTAGTGTGTACACTGTTCCAAATGATCAGAAAGTATGTATAATAACCCCGATCATGATATTATTATGATCATTATAATAAGTGATGTCATTATCATTAGGCTTAGTATAACAGCCTTGTATAACTAACATTGAGCTGTATGGCCTAAGAGCACATCCTGTTTATTAATACTGTAATTTACTTGGGCCTGTATTTCAATACATACATTTTTATATATATATATTTATTCTGCCACTGTAGCAATAATTAATTTGTTTATGTCATCACACAGCGTACGAGTCATTCGGATTTTAAATGCAATGAAGCGTACGAAAAATATATTATAATAATAAAGCAACCGTTGAATAATTGGCCTAAACAGTAAATAAACCGCTCTATTTCTGCAATTACATTCACAAATGCATGCGACTGTTTTTAGTCTTGCTGTAAAAGGCTTTACGAAAAGACTTTCTGGTATGCATATTTGGTTAGTGTTTACATTTTTCCAAACGGTCAGAAATGTTTTGAATCTAACCGCACCAGTTTGGCACACATAATATGCATATATATTCCTTTTCTTGATCTCCAAGATTTTCCACAACTATTCAGTTATTCCACATATCTGACTTCCCCTTTTACTTGAGCAACCAGTAAACATTCATGTTTTGACTTAATTTGTCACATGCTCTGCATCCATTTTGCTGTCACGTTACGGAGTTAGTAGTTTCTAACCAATTTATTGATGTGATTATGATATTGTATAGGTCATGCCCCATTGATCACGAGCATGCGATGCATAGGCCTACATGTGTCACGTAAAGAGCAAGGGTTTAGGGATGGTTGTAAACTAAACATTTGGGTAACTGAACTTTTCATTCAGAAATAGCTCTAATTATGTTGCTGCTTCAGCAACACGGACGATAAACTGTTCTGTGGTGGTTGCTGCAGCAGGGAGGAGGACACAACGGGTGCAAGTCTAACAAACACGGTCTTATATTTTATTTTTTTTGTGCGCAGCAGGTTTGAGTCCTGCCCGGCACAAATCAGTTGTGGTCGGAGTCCTAAGTCATTTGTCGGAATTATTTCATCCAACAGTGTGCTTAAAGCATCAGACAAGCTCAGTGCATATAGTTTATTTGATTAAAACACACAATCTCTATATATGGGAAAATGCACGTTTTTTCTTCTCCCATTTTGACCTATTGATTAGGCGAAAGAAGATACTCTCGGTCGACATATATATTTGTTGTTGGGACAGCCCTTTTTTTTCATGCTTCAAGGTATCATCAATCCTCCTGTCTTATATCAGTGACATTCTCAAGCCAGTGACCAGCCAGCCAATTATAAAGGGTTCAGTTCACAAGGACTGTGCCAACATCCTTAGTGTAACAGTTTGTATGTAAACGGTGTCTCATGCAGCAAACTTAGTGTTGGTTATCTTGGACTGTAAGCGTCTTGTGTAAAGAACTACCATGAGCAGTGAAATCAGCCCTAGGGCTGTCTAGTGTGTCTGTCTGCACTGTGATCCATTTCCCCTCGGGAGTCTCCTCTTTGAGTGGCCAGTCTGCTTCTCCGTATCCCCTTCAGAGTGTGATGCCAGAACTACCCTCCAGGGCCTCTACTGGAAAGGGCAATGCATTTTCCAAACTCGTTCTGCAAGATCGACGTCGCAAATGCCCATCATGATGTATAAGGTGAAAGCGTCTTCATAGGTGCAACTCCTGACGTTTTGGGGGGTTTGCTATAACAATACTTTTCCAGTGTCAACCAAGTCAAGCTTACCTTGCTTTGTAACTTTTTTCAGTCCTCGTGTTTTTGCATGATTGGTGTCATGGCTCTTATGCATTTGCCTGTTCCCTCTGGAGTTAATAAATGTTGCTATAAAGTGACGTAGCCTACATACCTAACTACAGTGGGGAGAACAAGTATTTGATACACTGCCGATTCTGCAGGTTTTCCTACTTAAGAAGCATGTAGAGTTCTGTAATTTTTATCATACGTACACTTCAACTGTGAGAGACTGAATCTAAAACAAAAATCACATTTGTATGATTTAAGTAATTAATTTGCATTTTATTGCATGACATAAGTATTTGACACATCAGAAAAGCAGAACTTAATATTTGGTACAGAAACCTTTGTTTGCAATTACAGAGATCATATGTTTCCTGTAGTTCTTGACCAGGTTTGCACACACTGCAGCAGGGATTTTGGACCACTTCGCCGCCATACAGACCTTCTCCAGATCCTTCAGGTTTCGGGGCTGTCGCTGGGCAATACGGACTTTCAGCTCCCTCCAAAGATTTTCTATTGGGTTCAGGTCTGGAGACTGGCTAGGCATCTCTAGGACCTTGAGATGCTTCTTACCGAGCCACTCCTTAGTTGCCCTGGCTGTGTGTTTCGCTTCCACGACCCATCTTCAATGCTCTTACTGAGGGAGGGAGGTTGTTGGCCAAGATCTCGCAATACATGGCCCCATCCATCCTCCCCTCAATACGGTGCAGTCGTCCTGTCCCCTTTGCAGAAAAGCATCCCCAAAGAACGATGTTTCCACCTCCATGCTTCATGATTGGGATGGTGTTCTTGGGGTTGTACTCATCCTTCTTCCTCCAAACACGGAGAGTGAGTTTAGACCCAAAAGCTCTATTTTTGTCTCATCAGACCACATGACCTTCTCAAATTCTTCCTCTGGATCATCCAGGTGGTCATTGGCAAACTTCAGATGGGACTGGACATGTGCTGGCTTGAGCAGGGGGACCTTGCGTGTGCTGCGGTATTTTAATCCATGACGGCGTAGTGTGTTACTAATGGTTTTCTTTGAGACTGTGGTCCCAGCTCTCTTCGGGTCATTGACCAGGTCCTGCTGTGTAGTTCTGGGCTGATCCCTCACCTTCCTCATGATCATTGATGCCCCACGAGGTGAGATCTTGCATGGAGCCCCAGACTGAGGGTGATTGACTCATCTTGAACATCTTCCATTTTCTAATAATTGCGCCAAGTTGTTGCCTTGCTTGCCTAATGACCTGTAGCCCATCCCAGCCTTGTGCAGGTCTACAATTTTATCCCTGATGTCCTTAAACAACTCTCTGGTCTTGGCCATTGTGGAGAGTTTGGAGTCTGTTTGAGTGTGTGGACAGGTGTCTTTTATACAGGTAGAGAGTTCAAACAGGTGCAGTTAATACAGGTAATGAGTGGAGAACAGGAGGGCTTCTTAAAGAAAAAGTAACAGGTCTGTGCGAGCCGGAATTCTTACTGGTTGGTAGGTGATCAAATACTTATGTCATGCAATAAAATGCAAATGAATTGCTTAAAAATCATACAATGTGATTTTCTGGATTTTTGTTTTAGATTCTGTCTCTCACAGTTGAAGTGTACCTATGGTAAAAATTACACACCTACATGCTTTGTAAGTAGGAAACACTGCCGATTTTGCAGGTTATCAAATACTTGTTCTCCCCACTGTATGTTAAAATTTACTTTAAAAAAAATTGTAATGTCTGACATTAATTGGCACAAGTTCTTTTAACATTTTAAACAATCTGGCATTTACATCTAGTGCATGCATGTACTGTAGTTTTTGTCATTTAAATTCCAAAAAGCCTAATCCACTCAAGTCCTCTACATCCCTGTAGTTTAGCACTCATATCTACAGTTATTTGTGTACTAGTGTCTCAGGATAAATTTTCGAAATTCATAGCTTTGAGCTCATTGTTTCTCTCTTACTGCAGGGGCCTCGAGTGATTGTAGGAGGCTGAGGAGCTGCTCCTGGTTTAACATATGGTAAGCTACCTGCAGAGGGGCTAGATGGAAGCATTTTAGTCATTGCACCAAAGGGCACTAGTCTGAATTGATTTAATGTTGCTAAGACATTGTTTACCTTTTTGAAGCCTTAAATCTCTTAAGTTCTCATATTAAACAAATAGAAATGTTTTTGTGGGGATTGTCAAGATTTCATTTTTGGGGGGGAGGGAGAGCATGCAATCCTGAACCCTGAATCCTGAACCCTCCTGAATCCCCCCCCCCCCCCCCCCTGATTTTTGACAATGTTGCTTCATTCTTAGTGGAAGTTGTTGACTTATGTTTTTCTTTTGTTGCAGGTTAACTGAATAGACTGATGTTTGTTCAAGCCTGTGCAGGGGCGCCTCTGGTCCATCCTAAAACAAGGATGTGGTCTATCCTAAAGCAAGGAAATGGATCTGCAGGTTGGTTGAACTATTCTCAAACACATTAGTTTAAATAGTGTGGTTGCTTGTTCCTGAATGGCGCAGTGGTCAAACACCACTACAGCCTGAGGTTTGATCACATGCTGTGTCACAACCGGCTGTGACCGGGAGCCCCATAGGACTGCGCACAATTGGCCCAGCGCTGTCCGTGGTAGGGGAGGGTTTGGATGGTGGGGTTCTCCTTGACTCATCGTGCTCTAGTGACAAGCTGACTCTGGTTTTCAGTATAACAGTTTTTCCTCCCACACATTGAGGCTGACATCTGGGTTAAGCGAGCAGTGTGGTTGGTAAGTAGGGGGCCGGGCGGGTCATGTCTCGGAGGACGCATGACTCGACCTTTGCCTCCGAGCCCATTGAGAAGTTGCAGAGATGAGCCAAGGGAGGTAATTCGGGGAGAAACCTGGGTTAAACATTTTCTATTTTATTTTTGCTTGTGGCCAGGGCCTGGTTAGTGCTGGGATGGGAGACAGCCTGGGAAAACTGGGTGGTTGCGCTGTTATTGCTTGATTTGATATTTGTTGATCATTTCCAATGGATGATGTTATTTGTATCGACTCAATAAATGTTTCATATTTTTCCTCCCGTAAGAACCAGGCGGAAGTGAAGTGTGACGCCGCCCCAGCATCCAACCAGCAGAAAAACTAGAATTTCAACAGGAGACTTTTTTAAAAATGTATTTTTCTACACAAAATTGCAATAAAAGGTTCAACTTGGGAGATTTGTCCAGTTTTTTTGTTTTGATTAAACCTGTAATTGTCCTAGTGAATCTCTAGAGATCTGACAACTAATCCACGGGGATGTTATGGCTATCTAATAGCACTGGTAACATTTCATTTTATGGCACGGTTTCCACTGGAGTTTACCACACAAATTCAATATTCTTACAATTCAACACAATTGGTACTAAGTTGTGCCTAGTGGCGCTTGTTAAATTACCATAATTCAGGTGCCATTGAGTGACAATGTAAAATAAAGTACTGCCTCTGGTAATTCCCCTTGCCTCATTCAACAGTTGAATAGAACTGATTGAACTTAAATGTGCAGGTTTAACATGGAAATCCTCCTACCATTATCAACAAGTATGAAAGTTAACATGTTTATTGTTCTGCCATGAATATATTTTGGTATACCTATTTAGCTTGTTCTAAAGTGTGTGTGTGTCTCAAAGCTTTTAAACTCGCTGAGACACTCCTATTCTGACCTGTCTCGGAAGCCTCTTGTCCGGTTACAATTAAGGGCAAGGTACAATGTTTCCCTGTGCTGGATCACGCTTGTATCCTGTGGGTTGGCTGTCACTGCTGGAGATGGTCCAGCGAAAGGGGCACGGTGCTGGAAGCTGAAACCGAGGAAACAGAAGGCATGGAGAATGTGTGCCTGAAATTTCCCCAAAGCCCATGCGCTAGAAATGATTTGAACGTTATCATTTATAGTAGACATTTCAAGATGATCGAAGAAATAAATGTTTTCTGTATATCTCACGAAGACCTGTTCTGATGTAGTTGTTGCTTTCGTAAAGATCAACTACACTAAAAGCAGGAAATACTAAATTCTTACATGGGGCGTTTAGAAATGATTCAGAACTCTTTCCACATTTTAGAATACGGCTAATGTATTTAAATTATGTAAATAAGGTATTACTGTATTTTTAATACATTTGCTAAAATGTCTAAACCTGTTCACTTTCATGAGGTTTTGTGTGTCGATTGAGGATTGCTTTTTTTTATTTAATACATTTTAGAATAAGGCTTTAACGTAACAATGTGGAAAAAGAGGTGTGTGATTACTTCCTGAATGCGCTGCATAACCATTTAATTTAAAGAATCTAAAAGCAGTGGTTTAGGACTCTGCTTCATGTTGAATCGGAATAAGACTTAATTTGTCAATGCTCCAACTTGAATGCTTTCAAGTTTCTCAAATCTGAACAAAAACATTTATTGGAAAATAATAGGTATTTTTATCACGCTGCCCTACCATTTTTGACTACTTTCAAGTTTGAATAGCGATGAAGTATGGCGCACACATACTTTTTTTGGTTGCTTAATATGCACAAAGTTATGAGTGGATCATCAGATCCTCCTGCAGTCCAGAACCCAGTTTCACAATAGACTATTTAATGTTATGAATATATAAAGTAGGTGGCGTCCACCTGGGCTGCCTCATCGATGCATCTTTAATGGGCATGAATTATTGATCAGCCTCACCTGGCCGCATGCACCCCCGGGTGCGCCAATGCGCACACAGATGGGCTTGTGCAGTCTGCTGTTTCTGGGGGAGACATGAGCACCGCAGGAGCCGGTCCTGGCCTCAGCCTGGACAGCGGTAGGCTGTGGCACTGGAGAGCCATGCAAAGGAGCAGAGCTCTTGTCCGAACCTACCTCAAGTCCAACTCTGTGCTCGCACTGCCTCAGCCCAATGGAACACGACAAAGGGACAGTGTCCGACTGCCTTCCCTAGCTGCCTTTAAAGCCTCGCACAGGCAGACAACCACGACTCCACTCAGGTAAGCTGATAGTCATACTAGGACCAGCCTGGGGCCCATGCAACCAGCAGCTTGGCTGCTGAATGCATTATTGTTATTAGAGGACTTAATTGCGTAAGTGTTTGCAAACCAGATATAATGAAGGACCTCTATAAATTAGTTTGTGCTGTATTCTTATTGGTGCAATTTTCAAAAGATACATTGTGTAAGAATCCTTCGTAATAAACTGTTGCCTATGTATCTGAAATATATCCTGATATTGATTCACAATCTAGTTTCATCATACAGTGAATTGATTAGATAATGAGGAAAGGAAAGATTATTTCCTGAATTGTCTGGAAATTGCCCAGATTTAACTTCTGTAGGCAAATTGTATAGTTCCCAACAATTAGTTATCAAATTAGGTAATATATACACAACATGTTTTGATAACAGAAGTCTTCCTCTATAAATCTCAGGTGTACGAGGATATATATCTGTTTGGGACACTGTAACTACAATGTAGTGCAAGAACAATTCTGAGTTTGTGTCTTGGAGGATTGGACGAGAAACCTGAGTGAGGCATTAAAACCCCTCACAACTGGGAACACTCCCCCTGATACCACACCGCTGCAGCCAGTTAGAATGCAAATTTTGAATAACAAAAAAATGATTAAATTCACCCCCTGTCAAAGGAAGCTGTTGACCAGTAATTTTTGACATTCATACTGTACATCTGTTATTTTCATTGAGGAAGTACAGTATTGAGTCTCATTGAAAGAGACCGTGTAGGACTAAAATGCTTGCTTGAATGCAATTGTTTTGTGTCTGTTTAGGCCCTTGATACGCAAATGATTACAGGAAGTTTTAAGTGTGTCAACATTTCATATCATTTCACACCTTCACAGTGTCTATATTTGCCACTATCCCACCTCCACCTGTCCGATTCCTCTCCACACAGCATTAGCGAGCCCTCCCTCTTCACCCCGGGAGAACGAGCCGTGTTCGAGGGTTTTTCCCCTAACCGCCGCCCTCTGCGGAAACGACCACTGCCTCTCTGCAAGTCCTGTGACACAATAGTAGGAAAGAACCTGAACCAGAGCAACAGACCAGTGTACAGCCACTTCTCCTACCCCATCAGACCCAACCCAAAGCTGGGGAAGCCCAGATCACAAAGTCTGACCCTGGCCAAGGAGCAAGGCGAGCTCCGTCCTCCGGTGGTGCAGCACTGCCAGTCGTCACACTGGGAGGGTCTAACAGTGAGAGGAAAGCCCTGCCTGAGCCTCCCCAGCCAATCTTCACCTCCCGCTGCTTCTATGCCAGCACGCACACAGCTTCACATATTCTTGCCCACGGAAGGAGTTGGAGGGAGAGAGGAGGGGGACAGTGAATCTGTGGATGAAGGGTTTATGGACGAGCTGGATAGTAAGATCACTTCCCTAAAACTCCAGCAGGGGAAGGCCAAGATTCACACACACCCTGATAAGGTCCCTGGAAAAATAAAGTGACTTTCCACAACCCACTGAGCAAGTTGACTGGGTTTCACGTTTTAGGAACAACAGGTCTTAAATGATGACTGCTCAGTTATCTGTAGGTTTAAAGGCTCCAAAGTATTGTGATGTGAACACTAGTCCTTTTTTTGTGAAATGTGTCAGCTCAGAATAGAGGGATTCTAAAAATGCATGAAGCCCTCCACTGGTATTTTGTCACAGAAGAATAAATCCAACTTCTACATGTTTTATGTGCAGTACCTGTAAATACTTGTTAGTTATGCATATTCCTTCAATGAATCTATTGTATAAGAATATTAAAAGGTACAACATGTAAGGTTTCATGTTGTTCAATAGCGGTTTCAATAAATGATATATGCAGTTGTTCTTGGGGAATATTACAGTGCCTATAGAAAGTCTACACTCCATTGAACTTGCTTTTACATTTTTCTGCATTAAAATTCAATCTAAAAGGGGATTTAATTAAATGTTTTTACCACAGAGCAAAACAACATACTCCACATTATCAAAGTGAAAGCAATTTGTAGAATTTTTTTTTTAATGAACTTGAGCAATTTTGACAAACATTTTCAAAATGTAAACAGGTTTTTGGAAATGTATTTACAGGAAATGAATAGAGGGAAATATTCCTATAATAACTACAACTTAACTTCTTACCTGGGAATATTTAAGACTCACGTTAAAAGGAACCACCAGCTTTCATATGTTCTCATGTTCTGAGCAAGGAACTTAAACGTTAGCTTTCTTACATAGCACATATTGCACTTTTACTTTCTTCTGCAACACTTTGTTTTTGCATTATTTAAACCAAATTGAACACGTTTCATTATTTATTTGAGGCTAAATGGATTTTATTGATGTATTATATTAAGTTAAAATAAGTGTTCATTCAGTAATGTTGTAATTGTCATTATTACAAATAAATAATGTTAAAAAATTGGCAGATTAATCAGTATTGGCTTTTTGGTCCTCCAATAATCGGTATCGGTATCAGCGTTGAAAAATCATAATGGTCGACCTCTAGCCTAGATCATGGAAAAGAAAGACAGACCGACCTCTCCACACTTTGAAAAGAGGGTCAAATTATGTAGCAGAGCATGGGAAGTCAATCAGATGTTGTATGGCATATGTCGCTATGCATATTATGTAACGCGACAAAAGCTACTGGAGAATTGGTTGAGAGAGCTTCCTCATGTTGGCTAACGTTGTGGAAACAGGGTTTTCATTAATGAGCAGGAGCAGAAGTTGTCAGAATATCTCTTGAGGGTAGCTGATTTATATTATGGATTGTCTCCGTGAGGTAAGCACTTGATAGGAATTAGTGAGTAGTAAGTCATTGCTAAGTTAGCAGTTAATGTTGGTGGCAATTAAGGTCAAGGGAGGGAGTACTCATGTAACTTATTAATGTAAAGTATTAACTGGGGGAAGGGCGAAAATTGAAAAAATGTGGCTAATTCTTAAATTAAACTTGATCTGAAAATGTGGTCGGAGGGTGTGACGCAATTTTCATAGCCTCCGGAGGTATGCAGAGGCCAAATCAGCTCTATACCACATCGCAGTGCTCCTCTCAAATGTTGTAATAATGTGGAGAGCTCCGCATTGACATGACTGGCGTGGTACATCCGTATAAACGCAAGTATGAAAGGTCTGACGTCTGCTAAGGCACCATCAACAGTGAATGCTGTACCACCACTTCAAATTTCAGAATGACCATGCAAAGGATACTGGTGTATCAGGCAGTGGAGCTTTCTAATGTGCTGTGAAAAAGCGGATAGGCGGGCAGGCAGAACCTGTACTCCTGTTAGCAGCTCTGATTGGCTGTAACTGGGACTTTGGGTGATATTGATTGACAGCAGTTAATGGGCGGGACTACAGGAAAACAAATTCTCCCATTGGAGAATATTAACAACGGCTCCTTTTGGCACTAAACATCGGGTTTTTGCGGGGAAGTGATCAACGTGCCTTTTTAAATTGATAAACGGAACAGTTTAATAGCCCTGCAGTACAGTATGGTTTAGAAACTCTGTTGTAGCTTGCTAGATGTCAAACAGGAAATGACATGGCCAGGTCTGCCATGTTTACGCAGGCGACGGGCGTGTGTTGTGCGAGTTTCTTTGATGAGCTCTGCAGAGTGAAAATGCAAAGGACTTGACTTCTGTAAAGTTATAACTCACCGGCATTGGTATAATCGAAGTTAATGTCTTATGCATGGCAAAGCTTAAGAACCTTATTCGGTAATTCAAATTAAGAGTCGTTTTAGCTGGCTACATATCGTTGCTATTTAGCTCGCTAGTTTTCTCCACAACAAGGAGGCGGGCGGAAGTAGCTAATGCATGGTAGCTAGCTGGAAAGCCTCAGTTCCGTTTTTAGTATAGTTTGGTGGACATTGGTTAACCTATATTGTGAGTGAGTGACAATAAGAGCTAGCCGACTTTCGCCGTTACAAGCAAGCCATGGCTGAATCCCAGAAAGCTGACCATTCAGAGGTAATTTACGTTTTTGAATGAATACTAACGTTAGCTAGCGATGACCTATTCTGCTAGTTAACAAGCTAGCTAATTATGTCGACCCTCCCCTTCATTTCCCGCGCAGATTTAGTTAGCGTGAGCAAATAAACAATCTAAAACAAACACTGCACGCTCCAACTTGGTTCTATTTGGTTCTCCCAAAGTTGGTATTTGATTACAAGCATGAGTTAGACTTTTCCCTCAATAGCCATGACACTTGATCAATCTGCAAACTGGGGTCTTTACTTTTTCCTGGTCATGTCATGTAGTAAGGAAAAACTCAGGACACTACTTGTAGGGCTATTACTAATAGAATATTGACTTTCCTCAGCATAAAGGCGAGCCAGACAAAGAGACAGAGCAGCCATCTCAGGCTGGAGCATCAATGGATTCAGTGGACCCTGGAGCCTCACACAGCAATACAGCCTCGGCAGATGGGAACAATGGGGCTGATGCTACCAATGCAGTCAGTGCATGTTCCTCCTCAATTATAGACGGGGCAGGGGATGCTGGTAAATCAGGACATGTGAGGGAAACTGATGCAGAGGATTCACAGATGGTGGAAGAAACTGTAAAAACAGATGCCTTGCTGACTGTGGTAGAAATGGACAGTAAAGAGTATTCACAGACTGAAAGAGAAACAGCCGTTGTGGATGTTCCACAGACGGAAAGAGAAACAGTCGGTGCGGATGCCTCACAGACGGCCAGAGAAACAGTCAGTACGGATGCCTCACAGACGGAAAGAGAAACAGCCAGTGTGGATGTTCCACAGACGGAAATAGAAACAGCCAGTGCAGATGTTTCACAGACGGAAAGAGAAACAGGCAGTGCGGATGCCTCACAGACGGAAAGAGAAACGGCCTGTGCGGATGCCTCACAGACAGAAAGAGAAACGGCCTGTGCGGATGCCTCACAGACGGAAAGAGAAACGGCCTGTGCGGATGCCTCACAGACAGAAAGAGAAACGGCCTGTGCGGATGCCTCACAGACAGAAAGAGAAACAGGCAGTGCGGATGCCTCTCAGACGGACAGAGAAACGGCCTTTGCGGATGCCTCACAGACAGAAAGAGAAACAGGCAGTGCGGATGCCTCTCAGACGGACAGAGAAACGGCCCGTGCGGATGCCTCTCAGACGGACAGAGAAACAGCCCGTGCGGATGCCTCTCAGACGGACAGAGAACAGCCCGTGCGGATGCCTCTCAGACGGACAGAGAAACAGCCCGTGCGGAGGCCTCACAGACGGACAGAGAAACAGCCCGTGCGGAGGCCTCACAGACGGACAGAGAAACAGCCCGTGCGGATGCCTCACAGACGGACAGAGAAACAGCCCGTGCGGATGCCTCACAGACGGACAGAGAAACAGCCCGTGCGGATGCCTCACAGACGGACAGAGAAACAGCCCGTGCGGATGCCTCACAGACGGACAGAGAAACAGCCCGTGCGGATGCCTCTCAGACGGACAGAGAAACAGCCCGTGCGGATGCCTCACAGACGGAAAGAGAAACAGCCCGTGCGGATGCCTCACAGACGGACAGAGAAACAGCCCGTGCGGATGCCTCACAGACGGACAGAGAAACAGCCCGTGCGGATGCCTCACAGACGGACAGAGAAACAGCCCGTGCGGATGCCTCACAGACGGACAGAGAAACAGCCCGTGCGGATGCCTCACAGACGGACAGAGAAACAGCCCGTGCGGATGCCTCACAGACGGACAGAGAAACAGCCCGTGCGGATGCCTCACAGACGGACAGAGAAACAGCCCGTGCGGATGCCTCACAGACTGACAGAGAAACAGCCCGTGCGGATGCCTCACAGACGGACAGAGAAACAGCCCGTGCGGATGCCTCACAGACGGACAGAGAAACAGCCCGTGCGGATGCCTCTCAGACGGAAACAGCCCGTACAGATGCACCCCAGACTTTGGAAGAAATAGGCAGTACAAGTGGTTCACAGACTAATGGAGAAACAGACATACCCCTGGACATGGGAGTAGTGGATGCTGACGATGAGATGGAGGTCAATGCTATCAAAGTGGAGGATGACCAGATGCAGGAGGAAGACAACTTGGAGGGGATGCCTGTGATAACAGCTGTGGAAGAGGGAGGCAACATGGTTGCTTTTAGCAGCAACTCCCTGGATCATGGGGATGAGGTGGAGAAGATGGACACGGGGACAGACTCACTGACAGAGAATGAGGTAGAGGAGCCCAGCAAGACCGGGCAAGTGGAGAAGACTAATTCCATTCCTTCTATCATGGATACAGGTAAGAAGAGACTGCTGCCTGCAGCTTTTTGTTGGCTATATGACCTTAGGATCAGAATTGTCAATTGTTTCCATAGTTTGCTGAATTCAATTCTTCAGGTTGGATTTGTTTGTGTTTTATGTGTGTTGCTACCCTAAACACTTTTTTTGTCTTGCTTGGCACTCTACTCCAGGGGTTCTTAAACTTATTCAGCCTGGGACCCAAATTAGAAATGTTGTGTTTTCCTGGAACCCAAGCTTATGAAAACTATACATAAATATTGGTTCCTTTCACTGCCGATATGCAAAAAAAAATATATATATATATAGAAAAAAACAAATAACAATGAAATTAAATATCTGATTATTTCCACCTATTAAAAACATTCACGTATCTGTCTAGGTTGGAACGGTTGCTATTAAAATACAATAAATAAGCCTCCCGGGTGGCGCAGTGGTCTAACGGACCTGCAGTGCTAGCTGTGCCACCAGAGATTCGAGCCCAGGCACTGCCGCAGCCGGCCGCGACCGGGAGGCTCATGGGGCGAAGCACAATTGGCCCAGCGTCGTCTGGGTTACGGAGGGTTTGGCCGGCAGGGATATCCTTGTCTCATTACGCACTAGAGAGTCCTGTGGCGGATCGGGCGCAGTGCACGCTGACCGGGTCGCTAGGTGTACAGTGTTTCCTCCGACACGTTGGTGCGGCTGGCTTCCGGGTTGGATGTGCGTTGTGTCAAGAAGCAGTGCGGCTTAGTTGGGTTTCGAAAGGACATATGGCTCTCGACCTTCGTCTCTCCCATCCCAGAGTCTCTGGTGGCACAGCCAGCACTGTGATGCAGTGCCTTAGACCACTGCGCCAGCCGGGAGTCAAATAATTATACACTTACTCTGACACGTCGCGATTCACCATTAACAGGTGGGTCGCAACCCATAATTTAAGAGAGGCTGCTCTACTCCGTTGCTACTGGAATGCCCCAGTGTCGAAAGTCCTCAGAGTTGAAAGATGTCATCTTACACACACTATCCCACCTCTCAAACATGAAGTCTCCATGACAGGAGAGACAGAGCAACCTGCTGAGGAGACCAGCTTTGTGAAGGCTAGCAGCTCGTCTCTGCCTATGGAGGAGGACCAATCTGAAGATGTCAAACCGTTTCACCCCAGTCCCACCACCTCTAGTGAAGCTATTCACCCACAGAACAGTGAAGGTGAGAGGCCACAAGGGTCTGTCTTTGGAATATACGGTCTTTGGCTACATAATGTTCCCACATGACCCGAATACCTGAATGTTGGTGTGGTCTTTCACAATATTCAGATGCTAATGAGTGCACTTCCTCAGTAATGGTTTTACAGTTTGTTTTGGTTTTTAAATTCACATGCTGAATGACCTATTGTTTTGCAGGCATCGACTGTCCTGCAGGGCTGGAGAATGGAGTGGCAAGACAGCCAGTCAAAGTTGTGGCTGTGAGTATCCTCTCTCCGTCACAAACGATAGTGAATTAATTTCCGCCCAAGAGACTAGACGAGCTTAAGCGTGGCAGAAATCTGGTCACTGCTTATGAGTGTTAAAGGTTTCCAGGTGTTGTAAAGGCTTTGTCAGAATACCTCGGTCATTTGTCGTCTGTTGTTGAATGTTCTCTGCGGTCGACCCAGTCTGCTCAGTTGGCAGCTGAGCCTGTGTCCACCAGCGCGGAAACCATCTCCATGCTCAAGGTGAAGGATGAGCCCGTGGACGAGGAGTATGATCAGGCCCTGGCTCCAGCGGTCCTCTCAGAGTGCGTCAAGGATGAACCAGACGCAGCAGAGGTACGGCATCTCTAAACTCACTGGTCCTCAGCAACGGCCAAGTCTTAACTGGACATTTCTGTTGTGAGTTACATGAAAGTCGTCCGTTGAAATTAGAGGTCGACCGATTATGATTTTCCAACGCCGATACCGATTATTGGAGGACCAAAAAAGCCGATACTGATTAATCGGCCGATTTTTTATTTTATTTTTTTTTACATTTGTAATAATGACAATTACAACAATACTGAATGAACACTTATTTTAACTTAATATAAAACAATCAAAATCCATTTAGCCTCAAATAAATAATGAATGTTACATTTTTGTTTAAATAATGCAAAAACAAAGTGTTGGAGAAGAAAGTAATATGTGCCATGTAAAAAAGCTAACGTTTAAGTTCCTTGCTCAGAACATGAGAACATATAAAAGTTGGTGGTTCCTTTTAACATGAGACTTCAATATTCCAAGGTAAGAGGTTTTAGGTTGTAGTTAATATAGTCCTATAAATACTATTTCTATACCATTTGTATTTCATATACCTTTGACTATTGGATGTTCTTATAGGCACTATAGTATTGCCAGTGTAACACTATAGCTTCCGTCCCCCTCCTCGCCCCTACCTGGGCTCGAACCAGGAACACATTGACAACAGCCACACTCGAAGCATCGTTACCCATCGCTCCACAAAAGCCGTGGCCCTTGCAGCGCAAGGGGAATAACTACTCCAAATCTAAAAGCGAGTGACGTTTGAAACAATATTAGCGCACACCCAGCTAAATAGCTAGCCATTTCACATTGGTTACACCAGCCATTAGGCTGATAGGCTTGAAGTCATAAACAGCGCTGTGCTTGCAAAGAGCTGCTGGCAAAACGCACGAAAGTGCTGTTTGAATGAATGATTACGGGCCTGCTGCTGCTCAGTCAGACTGCTCTATCACAGAAATACGAGCCTTTGGTCATTAATATGATCGAATCCGGAAACTATCATTTCGAAAACAAAACGTAAATGATTTCAGTGAAATACAGAACCGTTCGGTATTTTATCTAATGGGTGGCATCCCTAAGTCTAAATATTCTTGTTACATTGCACAACCTTCAATGTATGTCATAATTACGTAAAATTCTGGCAAATTAGTTTGCAATGAGCCAGGCAGCCCAAACGGTTGCATATACCCTGACTCTGCGTGCAATGAACGCAAGAGAAATTACACAATTTCATCTGGTTAATATTGCCTGCTAAACTGGATTAGTAGTTATAACTAGTGATTATGATTGATTGTTTTATATAAGATACGTTTAATGCTAGCTAGCAATTTACCTTGGCTTCTACTGCATTCGCGTAACAGGCAGGCTACTCGTGGAGTGCAATGGTTAGAGCATTGGAATAGTTAACTATGCGGTTGCAAGATTGGAACCCCTGAGCTGTCAAGGTGAAAATCTGTCATTCTGACCCTGAACAAGGCAGTTAACCCACAGTTCCTAGGCAGTCATTGAAAATAAGAATGTGTTCTTAACTGACTTGCCTAGTTAAATAAAAGGTATAAAAAATAATAATAATTACAAAAAAAAAACGATAATCGGCGCCCAAAAATACACATTTCCGATTGTTATGAAAACTTGAAATCGGCCCTAATTAATCGGCCATTCCGATTAATCGGTCGACCTCTAGTTGATATCAATGCGTATAGTTCAAGCTGTGTGTGTGTGTGTGTTTTTTAATCCCAAATCCTGTGTGCATGTTAAATGTATGTCACCGTTGTTATTTACAGGAGTTGAAAATCAGCAACGTCTTCTCTGTGGGCGGCTGCCCAACTACGAACGGTGAGCAGGGGACTTTAATATTTGTACACAACAGGACCCATTAGTGGTCGGTCAAGCCCTAAGCTATGTCTTAACCTAGCTCCAGATTTCTTTTCTGAATCAGATAGGGGTTTAGGTGGTGGGCGTGGCAGGGGGCGCGCCAATGGGTGAGTTCGGCCTGTAGGCGCAGCTGAATTTTGGAGAACATTTTAAAGGCTATTATCTTGGCGGTGTAGAGTGTTTAATTTTTAATTACATTTCTTGCAATTCTACCATTTTCTCCATGGAGAAAGCTAATTTCTTGTGATTATACATATTCTGCCATGGATGTGAGAACTTTGCAGTTTTAAATCTAATTTCCTACAATTCTATGCATTTTGCCATGGCTAATGCTGTGTTCTTTTGCTCAAACATAATAACAACAATAAATACTGCTAAATAAATTGTATTTGTTATTTTAAATTCTCCTTCACTTTCGAGCTCTTATTTTGGTAATTGTTAGTTCTCAAAGATTATATAAAAAATATATTATCTTTTCTACATGCTTTTATTTCTGGTATTAGTCGTTTACACTGAAAGCGTTTTTAACATCTCCAATATGTATTTTAAAAAAAAGATTATGCAAGCATGCCCAATTATTTCCAATGCCAGAAAAGTCTCTGGGCTTTGGAGTGTATTTTTATAGTCTACCGCAAGCTCTCCTTACAGGTTATGCACCCCCCCCTTCCATCAATCTCCACCCATCCTCATCATCCCTCTCTCCACTATTAGCCGTATCCACGCCAGTGGCTGCCCTGCCTAAGACTGTAATACCTGCCCCAGCCTCTTCCTCCATCCCTCCGCTGATCCCCATGGCTATGCGGGTCGCCTGCTCGGCCTGTAAGAAGGTGCTGCTGAAGGGCCAGACGGCCTACCAGAGGAAGGGCTCCTCGGACCTCTTCTGCTCCACGTCCTGCCTCACCTCCTACAGCCCCCCGCCCGTCAAGATGACTGGCCCAGCCAAGAAACCCTGCCACTACTGCCTCAAGTGAGTCCTGCTGTTGTCGTGCCGATGGCGTATGTAGATAATGAATAAAGATAAGATAAAAGACTGTAAAATAAGAAGCCTTCTGACATTGCAAAGCTGTATTGTTCTCCTGGGAATATATTCCAAACTATTTACAAAGGTAAATTATGTTTTTATGAGCTTATCACCCCCCCCCCCAGGGAGATTGCTAACCCCAAGGACGTGATCACAGCTCCTGTGGACACCATGGGCACGGTGAAGGACTTCTGTAGCCAGACCTGCCTCTCCTCCTTCAACTTCAAGAGGAACTCTGCCGTCTCCACTCTCTCCTCCTCCCTGTCCACCATGACAGGGGCCGTCAAGTGCAGCATGTGCAAGAAGGCCTGCGTTGTAAGGGGCTTAAGATCTTTGCGCATTTCAGTGTGGTAGTTGCCTGAAGTATCAAAATTGGCAATATAAAATTGGTGATGTCAGAGCTGACAAGGAAGTGAACATTTTGGATGAATTACACTTTTATAGTGGGCCGACGCCACAGAGACATACTTGACATAATTAATTATAAAACTGTACTTTTGCCTTTCGTCTTTTTCCTGCACCTCTTCCATTGGCGTCTCGTCTCAACATCTGCTCCTTGTTCTTTCCCCCCACAGAGTAAACACGAGGTGATCTTCCAGGGCAGTATGCATAAGCTGTGCAGTGAGGTGTGCTTCACGCGCTTCCGCTCCACCAACAAGCTGTCCATGAACAGCTGCCAAAGCTGCAACAACTACTGCTACGGCAAGGTCACCGTGCTGGTCGTGCAGGGGGTCAATAAGACCTTCTGCAGCGACGGCTGTGTCGCCACCTTCAAACAGGTAAGAATGGGATCCCTGAGATGAAGTTCACACAGTCAGAAGAAGCCAAGTCCTTGCTTTCCACCTCTCTTGTTTTCTCAATTGCTCTCAAAACTCTCAGAGGAGGTCCGAGGGAGGGACCTTGGATATTGTCCTCCAGTACGTAAGAACCATCTACCTGTAAGTTGAAGCAAGCAAAAGCAGTCACCCTCACTCCCTTTTGTGTTTGGTCTGGTTTTTCAGAAAGCTAAGAAGCCTGTGGCATGTACTATGTGCCGCAACTTCCGCCCACCGGTGGAGATGATCGACAGCGCGGACTCTGACGGCAAGCTGGAGATGTTCTGCTCTACTGGCTGTGTTACAGCCCACAAAGTACAGACTGTCAGCTCCTCGGGTATAGTTAGGCTAACCACCTCAGCAACATACCTCACTGTCACAAACACACATTCATTCACTCTCTATCATTTATTCACTCACTTACACACTCTTTGTTTCACACACTCATTCATAACTCACTCTCCTTCCTTCATTTCAACCCAGGTGCTCGGGTAGAATGCAACACCTGTGGTCAAAAGACGGTGCCCTCCTTCCACCTGGCCATGTCGGACGGCTCCATCCGGAACTTCTGCACCATGAACTGCGTCGTCACCTTTCAGGTAACACCACCTCTGGGTTAATCCATTAGCTCAGTTGAATTAGAATATAACTATTGAAGAGACGGCAACTTAATGGTTCACTGCGGCTCAAACACTTACTTTTGATATTTTACACCTCTTTTACCCTGCACTCTACTCTTTGTTGTCCTGCACTGACACCACAATGTTATGTTTCTGGGACCTGTAGGATCAGTTCAATAAGAGCAACTCCCAGAGCCAGATTAATGTGGCCCCCAGCACAGGGTCCACAGCTCCGCCCGCGGCCCAGACCAGGGACAAGGTATCCCAAGGGACCCGACTACCCTGCTTCCATTGCCACCGCCTCTTCTCCTCCAAGCCCGAGCTCATTCAATTCAAGGTACTTAAATGGTGTTTTCTTTCTCTGCCTCTATCCCATCTCTCATTCTGACTCTCTCTTTTCTCATTGCCTTTCCCTCTTTGTTCATTTTGTTGAACTCCCTCACAAACTCACCTCCCCTCTATTTAGATAGACACAACTCCCTGTTAAAACTGCTATAGAATTGATTGAATGTGTGTCTGCGCAACCCTACAGGATAAGATGGTATTCCTCTGTTCGGTAAATTGCTCTGAGGAGTACAAGAAGATCAACTGCGAGATGGCGCGCTGTGAGTACTGCAAGATTGAGAAGCCAGCCAAGGAGGTCAAGAGAATCAACAAGAGGGACTACACCTTCTGCAGCGAAGGTTAGGAGGGTGATTGAAAAAATGGTCTTGAACTTTTTACTGCAGTGGGCTAAGTCAGTGTCACACAGTGTTTCTTGGTAGTCTTAAACAAATCTACGTTGAAACAAAAGCGTACACCTCACACACATGGTTATGGGCTTAAAAAAAGGAGACACCTGTACCATGTCAGATAAAGAGTTTAAATGTATTCCATTTTGAGTTTGCATCCCAATATTACACTTTATATACATCACAGAAGACTGAAATATAACAAAACTGTTTGACATTGAAACACCAGATTTTCTGCAGGTGTAAAATAAATAATTAAAAAATCTAACGTTTTTGAAGCCACTAGAGGGCGATTTGTTAATTTGACAGCAGGACATGGTGTTAATAGGTCTGCTGACTCAAGGTATACATTTATATTTATTTATTGGTTTCCTTTGCCATCATAACACGAAATGAGTTGACAGCCCCAACAAATCACTTTTTTCTCTACTTTTATCATCACGACTTATGTTTGTCAGAAATGGGTATTATTTATTTGGAAGACTATACCCCCTGGAGGTGTTGCAGTCTGACTGTGTTGGACCTGTGTCATGAAGCGGAGCGTGACAAGGCGAGCAGAGAGTGAGGACCTAGAGCGGTGGGCGCGTCGAGTGCTTGATAGCACCGACAGATGGCAAAAAAAGACCATACCGATCATAATAGAGATGTATTTATATATATTTTTTTCCCAAGTAGCGTTAGCTAGCACTAGTCGGCTGTACCTGCGCCAAAACTGTTTTTCATCCTATAGCTCGTTCTCCATCTTTTTAAGTTGAGCCAGCGTGTTTTCAACACTTTCTTCTTCTTTTTTTCTTCTCCATGACTGATCAAAACAAATGTTCTCATGCTTTCTCTGGTCTCTCTGCAGCAGACATAGTATAGTGAGCAATATATTTGGAACATCGAATCGCAATGAAATCACAGTATCAAATCGAAATACATACAGAATCGTGAGAATCGCAGTGCATATCGTATCTGCACCTAAGTATCGTGATAATATCGTATTGTGAGGTCCCTGGCGATTCCCTAGTCATGTCATGGCTATCAGTAATAAGCATTACTTTTTTCATTTCAAAGACTATTCTGATCATCATAGTCGAACTGATAAGAATTTTGACTTGGTGTACAAAGCTCAACTTCCCTGTCTTTCTCCCTTCTCTCCTCCATACCCAGGCTGTAAGCTGCTCTACAAGCACGACCTGACCAAGCGCTGGGGGAAACACTGCAAAATCTGTGCCTACTGCGCCTCCACTGCGCAGAAGGCCGTCACAGGCCAGTACGGGGGAAAGCTGGAGGACTTCTGCTCGGACGAGTGCAAGTCCCACTACACCCTGCTCTTCTGCCAGGTAAGAGAAGGAACCACGCTAAGGAAATGAGCAAGACACCTAGGGCTCAATGAGGCTCAATACTTAGGACTCGTCTCCTGTGCATGTCTTTTTCGTCTTTAACACGGATCTGAAAATACTTACTTTTCTAGAAAATACATTCTGCTTTGATTACTGTACAGTTCTCTCATATTAGTGCAGGAGAGAGAAAGGTGGGGATAGGAAACCACATTCATTTTATGAGTGAATTAAATGTTACATCCAGTGTGGCAAGTGGAATAGCTGTTATGTGAGTTCAGTGTGGCAAGTGGAATAGCTGTTATGTGAGTTCAGTGTGGCAAGTGGAATAGCTGTTATGTGAGTTCTTATTCTACGAGGTACGCTCTTATCTGGTATTTCTACATCATGCTTGTCTCCTCACTCAGGTGGCTAAGTGTGACGCGTGCGAGCGCCAGGGGAAGCTGATTGAGACCCTGCCGATGCTGGGCGAGGTGAAGCACTTCTGCAACCTCCAGTGTCTGCTCCAGTTCTGCAGCCTGCAGACGCAGAGCCAGGGCAAACCCCAGGGACAAAAGGGTAGGATTTATGTAGTATGTTATAGGACATTGTAATGTGTCATCATGGGTTATTACATGTCATTATGTTGCCTGTCAAAGCTCATGCTTGAGAGGTACACAAATTGTCATAAAGACTTGGAGTCCCCCCCCCCCTTAACAATTTGTGGTAAAATAATAATTACTTGAGATTGTGTAAGAAGATAATTTCCTTGTTTTATCACAACTATGTAAAAGTATCAAATTAAACTCAACTGCAACTTTCTGTTCTGACTAGTCTACATCCGCTGTATATCACAGTAAAGCCAGTCTACACTAATGTTTTGTCATTGATCTACACAAAATACTCCATAATGTCAAAGTGAAAACATTTAATTTTTAAAATATTAAATAACTCAAATATATAGTTGTTGCATAAGTATTCACCCTCTTTGTTTAGTCAAGCCTAAATTTGTTCAGAAGTCAAATTTGGCTTAACAATTGACATAAGTTATAAGGACTCACTCTGAAATTATAGGAGTTGACTACCCCTTCCTCTGTCCCCCCAAGAAGACTCACAGCTGTAATCTTAGCCAAAGGTGTTTCTAACGTGTATTTACTCAGGGAGGCCAACACTTGTCTAATCAAGGTATATCAGTGTTTTATTTTTCATTAAATTATTTTCTTAAAAAATGTTAGAATATTTATTTCGCTTTGACAAAGTATTCTGTGTAGATCGCTGGCAAAAAATGACAATGAAATACATTTTAATCCTATTTTGTAACTAAATGTAATAAAATGTGAGGAAATCCAATTGGCGTGTAGATTTTCCACAGGCACTGTATAATAATGACTGCAACATTTATCTCATTCTCTTTCTTTCTATTCCACACATCCTTCCAGTGGCCATCTCAATCGCTCCATCCCCCTCCAATACTACCACTGCTACGAGTGTGTCTGATCCGGTCATCGCCAATGTAATCTCACTAGCCAGCTCCCCCACTGGCCAGCCCAACTACGCCAACACTTCCCTGCAAGGTATACACACACACACACAGTTATCAGTTACTCAATACACACAAGGCCTTAAACACTATCAAGTTAAACCACAGAGGGGTTAAACCATCCTTAATCATCTCTTTGAGTAGGTTTGAATTGTCCTTGCTAATAGCATAGCCTGTTGACGTCCATTAAGCTACAGGTTAAGTACAGCTGATTTTAGATTGAAAAATGATCTACTTTGCAGGCCTGACTGGCTGTGATGTTTTTCTACTGACTCATGCTCTGTTGCTTCATGACAGGGACTGTTCCCAGCAGACATGTGAAGTATGTTGGAAATGTAAGTTGTGCATATGTGTTCTTTTGTCTATATGTTTATGTATTATGCGTATGGGGCTGAATTGTAACTTCCACTTAATTTGACTTTAATGCAGGGGAACTGAAATCTATTTGACCTCACGGGATTCCGGCAGGGATGGGAGTGAAGTTCTAGAATCAAGTTCAGGACAGGATCGATAGTCCACAGGAGCGGGCAGTACCGGAATAGTTATAAACATAGGTTGTAGAAATATGGAATGTGAGGAGCATTCTGTTAAAAAACAAACTGTCTAGGCTAATATAGTTAAGAAAATAAAATAAAAATCTATATATGTTACAAGGTGATTTCACCCTCCCCTTCCATCGGCTCAGTCTTCTGCGCCTTGCTCCAGTTGCAGCTAGTCACTACTTTACCCATTGACTTTACCTCCGATGCACGTGGAGACAGACACAAATGTCCACATCATGAGTTCATCCGACTCTGGCTAAGTGGAAGGGCTGCCTTGATTACCAAATTCTCGTAATGTGGTTGTCATCAGCTGTGTGTGGCACTGTGCAGGCAGCTGTCTCGTGAGGGCTGAGCAGCAGCCAAACGGAGCAGTTGCTTTGGCTACTCGCACGCAGAGCGCACTATCGAGGTTGTGGATACTCAGACTGCTCACATGGCAGGTCTGCCAGTTTGGATGGGCAAAAGTGACTTGTCATTCAAAGTTAGGAGAATTACATTGGCAGGTCAGGATAATTAGGTTAAGGTTAGGAAAAGGGTTAGCTAAAATCCAACAATTGTCCCTGACGTGACTCAAACATATCTAGCTACAACCAGGCCTGTCTTGAGTGGTCTTGGATTCCTCTTATGCACTTATCCACTTATGTCGCTCTAAACCGCCAGATTTACATTATCAGTCAAAAGTTGAAAAACCTACTCATGACAGGTTTCTTTATTTTTACAATTTCTATTTTCTACATTGTAGAATAATAGTGATGACATCAAAACGAAATATTTTAGATTCTTCAAAGTAGCCACCCTTTGCCTTGAGTTTTTAAAATGCGTTTTAGCCAATCAGTTGTGTTTTGACAAGGTAGGGGTGGTATACAGAAGATAGCAAGAACACCTCAAATAAGCAAAGGGAAACGACAGTCCATCATTACTTTAAGACATGGTCAGTCAATCTGTAAAATTTCAAGAATTCTTAGTTTCTTCAAGTGCAATCACAAAAACCATCAAGTGCTATGACTAAAGGAAGACCCAGAGTTACCTCTGCTGCAGAAGATAAGTTCACTAGAGTTACCAGACTTTGGAATTTTCATCCCAAATAAATGCTTCACGGAGTTGAAGTAAGACACATCTCAACATCAACTGTTCAGAGGAGACTGTGTGAATCAGGCCTTCATGGTCGAATTACTGCAAAGAAACCACTCCTACAGGACACCAATAAGAGGAGGAGACTTGTTTGTGCCAAGAAACAGGAGCAATGGACATTAGACCGGTGGAAATCATTCCTTTTGGAATAATTTTTTGCTTCCAACCGCCGTGTCGTGAGACGCAAAGTAGGTTAACGGATGATCTCTGCAAGTGTGGTTCCCACTGTGAAGCATGGAGGTGGTGTTGTGATGGTGCTTTGCTGGGGACACTGTCTGATTTATTTAGAATTCAAGGCACACTTTACCAGCATGGCAAGCACAGCATTCTGCAGCGATACGCCATTCCATCTGGTTTGTGCTTAGTGGGACTATATTTGTTTTTCAACAGGACAATGACCCAACACATCTCCAGGCTGTGTAAGGGCCATTTGACCAAGAAGGAGAGTGATTGAGCTGCATCAGATGACCTGGCCTCCACAATCACTGACCACAACCCAATTGAGATGGTTTGGGATGAGTTGGACCGCAGAGTGAAGGAAAAGCAGCCAACAAGTGCTCAGCATATGTGGGAACTCCTTCTAGACTGTTGGAAAAGCATTCCAGGTGAAGCTGGTTGAGAGAATGCCAAGAGTGTGCAAAGCGTTTGACAAGGCAAAGGGTGGCTAATTTAAAGAATCGGAAATATATTTTGATTTGTTGATCACTTTTTTGGGTTAATACATTACTCCATGTGTTATTTCATAGTTTTGATGTCTTCACTATTATTCTACAATGTAGAAAATAGTAAAAATTATGAAAAACCCTTGAATGAGCGTAAATTATATTTGGCCTAAGGTTACTAATGGTCTGTCTTTATTGTGTGGCAGGCCAGCACCCAGACACAGGCCCCCCGGGCACCTCCACCCAGGGCTCAGAAGAATAAGGCCCTGCTCTGCAAACCCATGGTCCAGAACAAGGGCATCATGTGTAAACCCAACTTCACTACCACAGGGTGCCAGACAGGTACAATATCATACACGCATGTAGCCTTTATACCACACAGTTCTTTTATTTTTTATATTTGTATTTATATGTACAAGAAAATACAAAACAAAACAATAACACATGCGGGAAAGGTCAAACAAAAGGCTTAAGGCACATCCCCCTTTCAAATGGTTGTAAAACAAAACAAGCATTTATAAAAATGAAATCGTGTTATTAAAATGCATGATAAAAATGAATGCTTTATGATACAGGCCATCATATACACATGCACACGTGTAGCCTGTATATAGATATTCAGACACTCTACTTTCTATTTCTATTTATCTTGAAATTGTTTGTTGGTCCACAGATGATGATTTCCCCAAGGTGATCATAGTGCCTGTCCCAGTGCCAGTGTATGTCCCAGTCCCCATGAACCTGTACACCCAGTACACCCCCCAGCCTGTTGGACTTCCCATCCCGGTATGTTAACACCCCACATCTAGCACTACCTACCCTTCACTTCGGTCAGTCACATAGATTTCTCCTCAAATTCTCTTTAAGAGCTGTGTGCTCTGGACTAATTTGAAACCAACTACCATTGAATAGTAGTTGGAGGTTGGCTGGTACATGCTCTTGCAGAACAGAATAGCAACATGAACAAATAATTACATCCCTCATAGCCTCCACGGGGCGGCAGGGTAGCCTAGTGGTTAGAGCATTGGACTAGTAACCGAAAGGTTGCATGTTCGAATCCCCCAGCTGACAAGGTACAAATCTGTCATTAGTTAACCCACTGTTCCTAGGACGTTATTGAAAATAAGAATGAGTTCTTAACTGACTTGCCTATTTAAATAAAGGTAAAATAAAGAAAATAACCCTTTATTTGTCCTGTTTCCAGCTGCCCGTGCCCATGTTTCTGCCAGTGACCCTGGACAACGCTGAGCGCATTGTGGAGACTATCCAGGACATCAAGGAAAAGATCCCCTCTGACCCTTTCGAGGCAGACCTCATCCTCATGGCTGAGATGGTGGCCGATGAGGGGAGGGAGAAGTCCCCTGAGCGACCCCCTGAAAGGCCTCCAGCCCCAGTAGTACAAGACGGTAACCAGGGGAGGGAGACGGGGATTGGAATGAGATCTAGGTCATGTTCATTAGGTGACTGAAACATGGAGGGATAACCTGGACTTGCAAAACATGTTCTGTTTCGTAGCCTTATATAATTGGAGATGTTTAAGCTATTTCGGTAATCAGAGTTAAAAACACTGTCTTTGAACCTGAGCTCTCTCTATGGCTTCATAGGCCACGCTACAGCTTTGAGAGCTTTTTTCTTTGCTCTTCCACCAAGTCTCTTTTAAATGCAATTTCTGAGAGTATGAAAAACTATTATTAATTTGAATTCTGTCCCATAACTTAAATGCTTTTGTGTTTTCTCTCTCCGGGGACCAGACCAGGTCAGCACCTACAGTGGAGACCTGGACACAGACGAACTGAGCAACTTCCTCACCACTTGGGATGACGAGCCACCCCCCACCCCTGGCATCTCATCGCGCCACAGTCGACCCTATGCCCACGAGACGCTCCGACCCATCGTGGACATCAATGTCCCCGCCACCCCCCCACCCCCCATCATGGACATAGAGGCCGACTTCCCAGTCCGTGAGTGATGCTCAACTTTTACTCCTCCACAGTTATTAGGGATTCCTGATTTGAGCCATGTTTATCTGTTAAGAGTTTTTAGACTTTTTTCCCTGAAGTATAACTTGTAGAATACTTATACATTGGTTGAAGGCTGTCAATCTTTTATTTTAAGGTAATTATATGGTCAAAACATATTGAGACTTTATAGTGAATGGCTTCTAGCTCTGTGTTGTTCTGTCCTGTTATGTTTTCAACATGTAACAATCAGCAGTAAGTCAAACGCTTCTTTCATTCAACACACTACAATTCAGCTGGCGTTGCTCTCATTGTCGTCAGTTTGTTTTCAAATATCTGCATCGGTTTTGTCAGAAACCCTGGAGCTGATGGCCCATTGGCGGGATCAGGAGAGGGATAGAAGTCCCAGTCCACCTCCTTCTCCTCCACGACGAAGAGCCAGAAGGAAAGCTCGGGATGGCTTGCCACAGAAGAAAAAGGTACGAGCCCAAAACAGTTTCTTTAAATAAGACCCTTTTCAAAGAGCGCCTTCAGCCATTTATTTCCATATTTCAACTCCCAGCAGTGCTCCCTTTAAAAAATACTTTGTAAATATTTTGTCTGTGGGTGTGTCTCTCTCTCGCTCTCTTGCTCTCTCCCTTGACCCCACAGAAGCGTAAGTCGAAAGCAGCAGAGACTGCGTCGGTTGTGCCTTCGCTGGCTGCGGCCAAGAGTGACGTGGTGCCCGGCGAGCCCCCCAAACTGCAGCACATGTACGGGGTGGACGCCTGGAAGAGATGGGTCCAATGGAGCAAGACCCAGCCTGACCTGGAGAAGCCTCGATTTGGCTGTGGGTCTGCCTACTGATACACTTGTGCATGCACGAACACCCAACCCACTGCCCTGACCATATCACACTCTCGCACAGGCAAACATGACTATATTATAACTGTTAATTTCCTGAAAACCCTGATATCACACATTTTGTTGCTTTGCTTCTTAATTTACTGCCTCTTTCTAGGATTAAACCTGCCTCCTTAATTGCTTACGGGAATCATATAACTCTGTACAGTGAATAACGTTCTGTTCCCCCTGTTACAGCGCGGCCAATGGAGATAAAGGAGGATGTTTTGAAGTGCACAACAGCAGAGCTGAGCTACGGTCTCTGTCGGTTTATTTGTGAAGTTAAACGACCCAACGGCGAGTCCTACAGCCAGGACAGTCTTTTCTATCTCTGCCTCGGCGTCCAGCAGGTAGGACACACACACACACACATTCAAACACTCACTTCTGATATCATTCTGTTGATTACCTCTCCTTCTGCAGTACTTATTTCAGAATGGTCGCATGGAGAACATATTCACTGATCTCTTCTATGGCAAGTTCACCCTGGAGATCACCAAGCTGCTGAAAGACTTCAAACCTACCATAACCGCCAGTGGTAAGAAAACACAAACACACCGTGTATAACTCAAAGGTTGTAATAAGGCCTTTTGCTTACTGTCGCCTGTCATCCTTCACCTTAACTCACGTTCTCCCCCTCTCTTGTGTTCCTTTCATGTATTTGAGTGTGTTGGGTTTGTGATCTGTGTTTATTAGTATGCTTCTTGAAAGGGCTTTAATGTTGGAACCTCTCTCTCTCTCCCAGGCTACCTGCACTCGCGGGTGGAGGAGGAGTACCTGTGGGACTGTAAACAGCTGGGGGCCTACTCTCCCATCGTGCTGCTCAACACGCTGCTCTTCTTCTGCACCAAGTTCTTCCAGTTCAAGACGGTGGCTCAGCACCGCCAGCTCTCCTTCGCCCACGTCATGCGCTGCACTAAGTCCATCCACGACAACACCAAGTCCAACTTCCTGCGCTTCTACCCGCCCATCCCCAAGAAGGACCTCGCAACTGAGACAGCAGGTGCTTTGCCTATTCTCCTTCGCTCTAATGGAGCAAGTTCAGTTGCAACAGAAACTGTATTTGAATTCAATGTTTTTTATTTTAAACACACAAATTGAATCATTGAATTCATAAATGTACCTTGTATTTCATGATTTGAAAATGAATTGGATGAATAGTGCATAAAATGTCTATGTAATTACATTTTCAAATATACTACTTATATATTCAGTTTCAATATGGTAGACATTGCACTCATTGTCTATCAAGTTCATAAACTATCATTTCAAGTTTTCGGAAGTTTAATTTTTAATTTCTCAGATGCGTTCAGATTCAGTTCTCTAGATTGATTCAAAATCACAGACAAAATCCTGCTACTGTTCCTGCAAGGAATGGTAGAATAGATAGATTCAAACGATCTGTGATAACAGGTCTCTGGGTCTCTGGCAGTTTCTGAAGCCAATGTTACATTTATTGTCTTCTATGAATTTCGCTCTTGCGTTTTAATTGTTTGGGCTAAGCTAAGATTCTCTGGAATTCCCCTCTGATGCTCACAGTACGTGCAGGACGCGTTAGGACTGTTACAAAAACAGCAATTTGGTTTTGCCTACTAAGACATCCCGAAAATCGGTCTTCTTGTAACGACGTTCGTCTGTTGTATGAAGAGAGTCAGACCGAAATGCAGCGTGTAGGTTACTCATGACTTTAATGAAAATAATCGCGGTACATGAAATAACTATATATGAAAACAACAAACGAAACGTGAAACCTATTACAGCCCATCTGGTGACTACAACACTAAGACAGGAACAAACACCCACAAAATACACTGCGAAAGTCAGGCTGTCTAAATACGGTTCTCAATCAGAGACAACTACAAGCACCTGACTCTGATTGAGAATCGCCCCAGGCAGCCAAGCCTAACTAGACACACCCCTAATCATACACAATCCCAATTACTACAAACCCCAATATGAAACACAACATATAAACCCATGTCACACCCTGGCTTACCCAAACAAATAACAAAAACACAAAATACAATGACCAAGGCGTGACACTTCTCACAAAAACTTCTGTAGCGTCCGAACGTACAACTACCCCTTTATGGAAAGATGAGACTCTCACGAACGCGATGGTGTTATCCGTTTTGCTGTACGAAAGTTTGGACACCTACTCATTGCAGGTTTTTCTTTATTTTTACTGTTTTCTACATTGTAGAATAATAGTGACGACATCAAAACTATTAACCTCTTGATTCTAGTCATCCCGGATCCGGGATCGTGAATACAGCTCATTACCATAACGCAACGTTAACTATTCATGAAAATCTGTAAATAAATATGCTAGTTCTCAAGCTTAGCCTTTTGTTAACAACACTGTCATCTCAGATTTTCAAAATATGCTTTTCAACCATAGCAAAACAAGCATTTGTGTAAGATTATTGATAGCTAGCGTAGCATTTAGCGTAGCATTCAGCATGTAACGTTTTCACAAAAACAAGAAAAGCATTCAAATAAAATCATTTACCTTTGAAGAACTTCAGATGTTTTCAATGAGGAGACTCAGTTAGATAGCAAATGTTCAGTTTTTCCAAAAAGATGATTTGTTTTGGACAAATCGCTCCGTTTTGTTCGTCACGTCAAGCTAGAAACATTGAGCCTTAAGTGTGAGCTGCTGTTTTTGCTAATGGAGAAAGTACAATATAGATCACATTTGATTCCTATGTAATCATGGACCTGTATGTGTGTAGCTGATGCAGACGGTGTGGCAGCGAAGAGGAAGAGGGAGGACGAGGAGAAAGAGGAGGTGCTGGAGATGATGGAGAACAGTGAGAATCCTCTCCGCTGTCCTGTCCGATTGTACGAGTTCTACCTCTCCAAGTGGTGAGTGACACACAAATACTGCATGCCTTTATTCTCCCCATTCTGCAGGACAATCTAACCTAGTACTGTAACCTAATATCTTGTTCTTGAAAGTGCTTTTCAAAAGTGCTTTCTGAAATCCTTCCTCATTAAAAACTAGCCCCCTCTAACACAGAGCTCTCCTCCTCACCCTCTTCTCTCCTCCAGCTCGGACTCGGTAAAGCAGCGCACCAACGTGTTCTTCCTGCTCCCGGAGCGCTCGTGCGTCCCCAACAGCCCCATGTGGTTCTCCTCCCAGGGCCTGGACGACCACACCTTGGACACCATGCTGACACGCATCCTCACCGTCAGGGAGATCCATTTGGGAGACCCCCAAAGAAACGAGCCCCAATCCAAGGACCCTGAGTGGACCCCTGACCAAGACAGTGACGAGACTGATTGATTATGAGGAATGGTGCCCACACACACACAGTTAGAAGCTCTTGTTTGCATACATAAACACACACACGCACACACACACACACACTACGTGTTGATCCGTAAGGACTCCAGCCATGTGTGAAGAGCTGTGTGTTCGCACATGGTGTCCAAGGTATGGACTGAGAATGTGTCGTGTACACAAAATGTATAGGGAATGTGTGTAAACGCAATTATGAACTGACGCTCAACCACACAACTGGGACTGAAGAGAGACACTGTTCATGCTGTCTGCTCTTTCAAAATCAAGTGGCGTAAACAGAAGGAATCACTTTAAGAAGAATGACATTACTGCATTTGTGAGCGTGGTTGGGGTCAATACCATTTACATTCCAGTCAATTAAGAAAGTGAACCAAACTCCCATTCAAAGTGTTACCAATTGAAAAGCATTAAAGAGAATTTGAATTTTAGTGTACTTCCTGAATGTAAATGGATTTGACCCCAACCCTGGTGAGCATAATTGTGGTCATAGAAAGAAATGAGTTTGGTTAACAAGATCTTTTCAAGTTCTTTCACTTCACAATACGATGCAATGCTCTCCAGCCCTAATCAATATGTACTCCGATTGGGAAGACACTTTTAAGAAGTTGCCTATCACATGGAGCATAAGTCAATCTGACCAAGTCCTTTCTAATGCAGAGTTCTTATTTCTGGGATCACTACAAATATGAGGACGCTTTGAAAATGTTTTTTTATTTTTTATTATTACAGAAGTCATTCAGCCATGTCAACAATGTTGTTTTAGTGATTTTGTATGTTAAAGGATATATGACTATTTCTGGTGTTTGCTGTTGTTTATGGGAATGAGAACATTGACCAAACGCCGAGGGTTATAACATACTGTCAATAGTGTTGTCCAAGTCCATTGCCTACTAAAATTGGTGGGAGGCAGACCCATGCCATTTAATTGTCTATTGCATTATATTTGGAGTCATTTGAACTTGCCAAAATGCTTTGACACATTAGTGCTCCCACATGCATACACAAGAATGCATGTAATATAATAATAATATATGCCATTTAGCAGACGCTTTTATCCAAAGCGACTTACAGTCATGTGTGCATACATTCTACGTATGGGTGGTCCCGGGGATCGAACCCACTACCCTGGCGTTACAAGCGCCATGCTCTACCAACTGAGCTACAGAAGGAAGAATGCATGTATAATGTTGTTTTGGGGGGGGGCATTGTCATTCTGTTTCCCTATGTAGAATATCCAAACACTTGTGATTTGGTGTGATATCAGGAATAAGAAGAGAACCCTGAATCCTCAAAGTGAAATTACAAATGAGTATGCTGTAGTTTGAGGCCATGTTGACAGTTTACCTGCAAAGACGAGCAATTTTTACATTAAGTGCCCCCCATAATGGTTCTCAGCGTGTCTTCGACTTTGTTCTGAGAAACTTTTGTATCCAAATATTATTTTTAAATAAATGCCGAAAAACTAATGTTTAGTTTTTGAAGACTTATTTATCCAGTTAATTCCAGATTGTTTTAAAATAATACATTTCTTGTGGTCATATGTTTTAGGCGTGAAGATCTCTGATCAATTCTGTTTGCCAGTTGAAGGTGGCTAGATTCACACCCTAGCAGGGTATAAAACAGTGTAAAACTTCACATACACTAAGAAAACCCCTTAACTCCTCATTTATCAATGTTAGGAAGAAAATAAGTGCTTGATACTTTGGTACTTGAAATTTACTTTGGCTTTATGAGCACATTTCAAGACGTGAGTTTTATAAAGATACTGTGTCATGCGCCTGACATAGTTACATTTTGTCTGTCTGGTAAAACCCAGCTGACATCAAACCCACTCTTGGGTATTTCCAACTTACGAGGTACTTTTCTCCCATTCTAGCACAGTCTTCACCATTGGGATATTGTCTTTGGACTCCTCTCCACATATCAGGCTCATGATTACCCCACTGGAAGCTAGAGTAGAAGGCTGGGTAACGCATAATCAGGAATGACATTTCATACGATCCATGTCCTCAAACAAACGACATTGTTTGGATAAACCTTTTGATTTCTATTTTTATACTTTAATTGAAGCATTGTGTGATTGAATGATCATGCTTTATAGTTTACATCTAAAGTGAATGAATCACTACAATATTCTGTCCTTTTATTTGGAGCTTGGGATGTGTTGTCCACCTATAACCACGCTCCCTCTTGTTCATCTGTTAACCCAATCCAGCACCAACTTGCTCATCTAAAAATGTCTTAAAAAAACATATCATTTCTGAATGCTACTACGGTTAAGTAGAAAACATGCAATGGTTCCTTGAATGATTGTAGAAAATGTACAGTATCAGGATTTTCGCATAGCTCACATGTTACCTTGTACACTATGGGCAGTCACAAACTCCTCTATCATAAATATAGATATGAGGCTTGAGAATATGGTGCTGAAATACAGATTCAAACCACCGGGATTCTTGAGCAGAGCTCTCATACAATGTTACGCCCCTTTGAGGCTGGAGTGAAATGGGCTATATTGGACTACTGTCCTGTATTACATGGTCTGTCAATAGTCATACTTGTCCTGTTTGCGATGAACAGGCCCCTTCCCCCACATAAAGACACAGTTGTCGCGACTGAGTCCAGGCCACTGTCAATAAAGAAGAAATGGTACTTTCCCAGCCAACCGCACATTTCCGATGATGTTCACTCCCTGTGTGATTGGGAAATGAAATACCCCTAAATGTTAGTTTCAGTTTCCTGAATCAATATATTGTGTAAAGGCCCATATCAAAAAGGAATATAACATGGAAATATGAAACATTTGTGCGTACTAGAATCTCACTCACCCGTGTTTGCAGCAAATGGGTAGAATTCTCAATTCTTCATTTGATTTCAAACGGGTGGAGAATGAAGCAATACAGTACCTTCCCCTTTTCTCTTCTGAAGGGATCATAATTATCATTTGTACAGTGTGAAATCATTATTTCCTCAAAACACTGAAGCGGTTAAGGCCATAACATGGTAGCACCGTTTTCTAATACACTTTAGGGATGCCACTGAGTTCAATTGAAATGCTCTATTGATGACAGACAATACTATTTGTTTACCATAGCAGAGCATACTCGTATAGAACGCTGATTGCTCACCTGCTGTTAGATTTTACATTAAGTCTTTGAGATTTTTTTAGAGCTCTGTTTTCGACCTGCATATCTTGTGGCTCACCATTATTGATAGTTAAAGCTAGTTGCAAAAATACATACAGTCCATCAGAAATATACAGGAGCTTGGCCCATTTTCTCTACATCCAGATGCATTGTCAAAAGCACTTGTTTTTGGAAATAAATGACAATATTTTGTCCCATGAAGCTCCTGTGATAAAATAGTGCTCACTCGTCAATTCTCTACATCTCACTAGCCAGCTCCTCCAGAAGGGTCAACGCTCACAGACAATTCTCAGAACAATGACGGCACGCATCAGTAGAACACCGAGAGTCGCCGGAACCACTTTCACAGAGTTCCATCCACATGCTCTGACCTTTGACCCCACTTGATGTTGGGAATCAGGGTCACCAGCTGAGGAGACAGATAATTCATATGATGAATTGGACTACCACCAACCTATAGGGGATTTATTATTTGGTTTGACATACAGTGCATTCGGAAAGAATTCAGACCCCTTCCCCTTTTCCACATTTTGTTAAGTAATTGAGCTCAGGTGCATCCTGTTTCCATTGATCATTCTTGAGATGTTTCTACAACTTGATTGGAGTCCACTTATGGTCAATTCAATTGATTGGACTAGCTAAAATTGTCCCTTTCCTAAATAAGCCATGGATGGGAACAGGGATTTGGACTTGTGGTTTTACTTAATCCACCGTACTGGCCAATGATTATAACAGGGTATCTGATCCAACCATTAATTCATACATTGTGGCCCTGGCTTTAGAGGATGTAAGTTCAATAGCTAGATGTAGAAGGTTAATGTTAACTAGCTAAGGTTACTGATAAAGTATGTGCGCAGCTATAAAATGTATGTTTTTGTATTCTTGACTTTAGAACGTTCTCTGAATAAACTGTACTAGACTTTTGCATAAACTGAGTCTTTGCCTCATTATTATTATTATACCCATGGTCTTACAAACCTTGGGGATTAGTCAAAGCTATTGATTGTTCGTAATTATCATTGGGATTGAAAATTCTCATGACCGTTGCCCATGAAAAGAAAGATTTGTTCCTAAGGCCCTATGCTCAAAGTCAACATACAGACCACTAGGGTCAATGTTTTTGGATAGGATATCCAGTAAGACTCCCTTTGTAGTCGTAGGATCTCGATGTTACCTCCTCTCCTTGGTAGAGCAACATGCTCAATGCCTGTGTATTTGAGGGAGGATATTGGATAGTTAGCTTCAACAAAGTGAGCTGCTACTGGATTGTCAATGTTCTTACACCTGATTGCGCTGTGGTGTTCAGCTATGCGTTGTTTTAATCGTCTTTTCGTTTGTCCTACGTAGGCTTTTCCACATGAACAGGTTATGAGATAGATTGCTCCCTTGGTCTTGCATGAGATGATACCCCTAACAGCGATTTAAAAAAATAATAATATAAAAAAATCTGGACCTGTATGTGTGTGTCTGAAGAAAGATGTTTTAATTATGCTATTGCATGAGCCATATTTGTAGTTCCCATTTGGGTTAGGTGTCAAGAGTGTCTGCGTGGGCTCAGGGGGCAGGTCAGATCTCACCTAACTATCTACAATATTGTGACCATGCTGATAGACCACCAGTGGGGGTTCCTTGAAGAGGTGTGCGTTTAAAAAAATATTTTTTGCTGGTGCTTTTCCAGGATTGATTTCATTTTCTCTGAACCCTCGGTGTACTTAGTGCAAAACAATGTAACCGTCCTTCTTTGGTTGAGTTTGAATTAATTCCTCTCTTGGTTTTTGAGATATTTTCATTGCAGCATCAAGAGTTTTGTCCTTGTAGCCTCTCATTTTGAATGTATCTGTCTTCTTTTTTTGTGCATTTCTGTCAATCTGTCTGGTGGACAGATTCTTTTAACCATGCGTAACTGGCTATATGATAGACCATTCTTGAGGGGAAGGGGATGCATACTATCCACACACAGCAAGGTATTGCGATCTGTGGGCTTTGTGTGTAATCCATCATTCTCTTTGATAATCCATCATTCTCTTTGATGATCCATAGGTCCAGGTAGTTTATTTTTCTCATCAGTCTGCATGGTGAATTTGAGGTATTCAGAGCTCTTGTTTAGTAGTTTGGAATTCACTTAGTTCCTGCTGACTTGCATAGTTGGGGGGAGCCATTGCTACACCCTGAATTTGAAGGATAAAATCTGACTCAAAGACAAAGTAGTTATTGGATAATACCAGTTGTAAGATGGATGGAGCAAGGATCGTCTCTCTGCTGAAGGAGGTGCTGCAGCACCTGCAAGCCTCCAGTGTGTGGGATGTTAGTGTACAAGCTCTCCACATCAAAAGTGGCCAGCTGGGCGTCCTCTGGTATCCTTCCTAAGCCCTCTATCAATGAGATCATGTGACTAGTGTCTTTAACATAAAATGGGTGATTCTCAACCATCTGTTTAATGTGGTAATCCTCAAATTTAGAAATGTTGGATGTCAGTCGATTGCTGCTACTTTAATGCAGGGCCAACAGACAGGTTCCTTACTTTTCCCCCCTTCTACTTGCGTCTTCCTTTTTTGTGGTAATGCTGCAATTAGTTGGTTGTGATTTTGGGTAGAGCAGACATTTCAATATGTCTGTGTTAGCTGCATGTGTGATACAACTCCACCAGTCCCATTTATGATATAATTTACAAAGATTATACATTTTTTTTAAATGTTATTGAAAAATATGTTTTTCTTTAATCAATTAGTATATCTGAGTTTAACCACTTTGTTGTATTATTTGTTCTGTCTTTTCAGGTGGATTACTGAACAATGAAACAAACTTTCTATGGCTTGTTTAAAAAATAACGATATATTGGAGATGATTTTGTTTTCAAACAACCATAAGTGAGCAGTTGTAATCTGAATAAAGGGAAAAGGTCATTCTTGAACATGGGGTGATACATTCCTACCAATTTACTAGAGTACCATTTCGGATTTAAGTATAACTTTTGTTTGACTGATGCCTTTAGTGAGAGGTCTAATGCTTTGATATTTAAACATTTCTGCCCTCCAAATTCCTATTCATTATATAAATAGGCCCTTTTAATTTTCTGACTTCCCATTCCAAATAAAATAGTTTGTTGTTCATATAATTGAGAGTTAATTAGAGTGATTTTTTTCCCCCCACAAATAGACAGGTATTTTCCTTTCCATGGTAGCAATATCTTACCTATTTTTGTTAAATTTCTATAGAAATGTATTGGAGTGAGAATTTCTTTCTTTCGGGACTTGTATACCGAGTATGTCCATATCCCCGTCAGACCATTTTTATTGGTAAACTACACAGTAATGTAAATGTTGTATTTTTTTAGTGAGCCAATATGTAATATAGTACACTTATCATAATTTGGTTTTAATCCAGAGAGGTTAGCAAAAGTATCTAGAACCTCTGAGGCTGTGGAGGGATTCTAATTGCTTAAAAGAAAACAATCATCAGCGTACTATGACACTTTTGGTTTAAAGCCACGGATTTCTAATCACTTAATATTATTGTTGGATCTAATTTTAACAGTTAACATTTCGTTGGCAATCATTAAAAGATATGCCGATAGTGGACAACCTTGTTTAACTCCTCTTGACAGTTTAAAACTTTCTGAGATGTAGCCATTATTTACTATATTATACCTAGGGTTACTATACATAACTTTAACCCATTTTACAAGAGATTCTCCAAAATTGAAATATTCCAGGCATTTATATATAAACTCCAGTTGTACTTGATCAAAAGCCTTTTCAAAATCAGCTATGAAAATCAGGCCTGGTCTCCCCGATATTTCTTAGTATTCTATTGTTTCCAGTACTTGTCTTATATCTCCAATGTATCGTCCATGTAAAAAAAAACGTGTCTGACAATACCTTTTTTTATTCTATAAGCCAAGCATTTAGCTAGAATTTTTGCAACACAACACTGAAGTGTAAGAGGCCTCCCATTTTTTATGGACTGGTTCTTAATATATATCACTTGATGCTGTTTCAGTAATAATGAAATCAGACCGTCTTGTTGCATTTACATTTTACATTACATTTAAGTCATTTAGCAGACGCTCTTATCCAGAGCGACTTACAAATTGGTGCATTCACCTTATGACATCCAGTGGAACAACCACTTTACAATAGTGCATCTAAATATTTTAAGGGGGGGGTGAGAAGGATTACTTTATCCTATCCTAGGTATTCCTTAAAGAGGTGGGGTTTCAGGTGTCTCCGGAAGGTGGTGATTGACTCCGCTGTCCTGGCGCCGTGAGGGAGTTTGTTCCACCATTGGGGAGCCAGAGCAGCGAACAGTTTTGACTGAGCTGAGCGGGAACTGTACTTCCTCAGTGGTAGGGAGGCGAGCAGGCCAGAGGTGGATGAACGCAGTGCCCTTATTTGGGTGTAGGGCCTGATCAGAGCCTGGAGGTACTGAGGTGCCGTTCCCCTCACAGCTCCGTAGGCAAGCACCATGGTCTTGTAGCGGATGCGAGCTTCAACTGGAAGCCAGTGGAGAGAGCGGAGGAGCGGGGTGACGTGAGAGAACTTGGGAAGGTTGAACACTAGACGGGCTGCGGCGTTCTGGATGAGTTGTAGGGGTTTAATGGCACAGGCAGGGAGCCCAGCCAACAGCGAGTTGCAGTAATCCAGACGGGAGATGACAAGTGCCTGGATTAGGACCTGCGCCGCTTCCTGTGTGAGGCAGGGTCGTACTCTGCGGATGTTGTAGAGCATGAACCTACAGGAACGGGCCATCGCCTTGTAGTTAGTTGAGAACGACAGTTTGTTGTCCAGGATCACGCCAAGGTTCTTAGCGCTCTGGGAGGAGGACACAATGGAGTTGTCAACCGTGATGGCGAGATCATGGAACGGGCAGTCCTTCCCCGGGAGGAAGAGCAGCTCCGTCTTGCCGAAGTTCAGCTTGAGGTGGTGATCCGTCATCCACACTGATATGTCTGCCAGACATGCAGAGATGCGATTCGCCACCTGGTCATCAGAAGGGGGAAAGGAGAAGATTAATTGTGTGTCGTCTGCATAGCAATGATAAGAGAGACCATGTGAGGTTATGACAGAGCCAAGTGACTTGGTGTATAGCGAGAATAGGAGAGGGCCAAGAACAGAGCCCTGGGGACACCAGTGGTGAGAGCGCGTGGTGAGGAGACAGATTCTCGCCACGCCACCTGGTAGGAGCGACCTGTCAGGTAGGACGCAATCCAAGCGTGGGCCGCGCCGGAGATGCCCAACTCGGAGAGGGTGGAGAGGAGGATCTGATGGTTCACAGTATCGAAGGCAGCCGATAGATCTAGAAGGATGAGAGCAGAGGAGAGAGAGTTAGCTTTAGCAGTGCGGAGCGCCTCCGTGATACAGAGGAGAGCAGTCTCAGTTGAATGACTAGTCTTGAAACCTGACTGATTTGGATCAAGAAGGTCATTCAGAGAGAGATAGCGGGAGAGCTGGCCAAGGACGGCACGTTCAAGAGTTTTGGAGAGAAAAGAAAGAAGGGATACTGGTCTGTAATTGTTGACATCGGAGGGATCGAGTGTAGGTTTTTTCAGAAGGGGTGCAACTCTCGCTCTCTTGAAGACGGAAGGGACGTAGCCAACGGTCAGGGATGAGTTGATGAGCGAGGTGAGGTAAGGGAGAAGGTCTCCGGAAATGGTCTGGAGAAGAGAGGAGGGGATAGGGTCAAGCGGGCAGGTTGTTGGGCGGCCGGCCGTCACAAGACGCGAGATTTCATCTGGAGAGGGGAGAAAGAGGTCAGAGCACAGGGTAGGGCAGTGTGAGCAGAACCAGCGGTGTCGTTTGACTTAGCAAACGAGGATCGGATGTCGTCGACCTTCTTTTCAAAATGGTTGACGAAGTCATCTGCAGAGAGGAGGAGGGGGAGGGGGCGGAGGATTCAGGAGGGAGGAGAAGGTGGCAAAGAGCTTCCTAGGGTTAGAGGCAGATGCTTGGAATTTAGCGTGGTAGAAAGTGGCTTTAGCAGCAGAGACAGAGGAGGAAAATGTAGAGAGGAGGGAGTGAAAGGATGCCAGGTCCGCAGGGAGGCGAGTTTTCCTCCATTTCCGCTCGGCGGCCCGGAGCCCTGTTCTGTGAGCTCGCAATGAGTCATCGAGCCACGGAGCGGGAGGGGAGGACCGAGCCGGCCTGGAGGATAGGGGACATAGAGAGTCAAGGGATGCAGAGAGGGAGGAGAGGAGGGTTGAGGAGGCAGAATCAGGAGATAGGTGGGAGAAGGTTTGAGCGGAGGGAAGAGATGATAGGATGGAAGAGGAGAGAGTAGCGGGGGAGAGAGAGCGAAGGTTGGGACGGCGCGATACCATCCGAGTAGGGGCAGTGTGGGAGGTGTTGGATGAGAGCGAGAGGGAAAAGGATACAAGGCAGTGGTCGGAGACTTGGAGGGGAGTTGCAATGAGGTTAGTGGAAGAACAGCATCTAGTAAAGATGAGGTCGAGCGTATTGCCTGCCTTGTGAGTAGGGGGGGAAGGTGAGAGGGTGAGGTCAAAAGAGGAGAGGAGTGGAAAGAAGGAGGCAGAGAGGAAAGAGTCAAAGGTAGACGAGGGGAGGTTAAAGTCGCCCAGAACTGTGAGAGGTGAGCCGTCCTCAGGAAAGGAGCTTATCAAGGCATCAAGCTCATTGATGAACTCTCCGAGGGAACCTGGAGGGCGATAAATGATAAGGATGTTAAGCTTGAAAGGGCTAGTAACTGTGACAGCATGGAATTCAAAGGAGGCGATAGACAGATGGGTAAGGGGAGAAAGAGAGAATGACCACTTGGGAGAGATGAGGATCCCGGTGCCACCACCCCGCTGACCAGACGCTCTCGGGGTGTGCGAGAACACGTGGGAGGACGAAGAGAGAGCAGTAGGAGTAGCAGTGTTGTCTGTGGTGATCCATGTTTCCGTCAGTGCCAAGAAGTCGAGGGACTGGAGGGAGGCATAGGCTGAGATGAACTCTGCCTTGTTGACCGCAGATTGGCAGTTCCAGAGGCTACCGGAGACCTGGAACTCCACGTGGGTCGTGCGCGCTGGGACCACCAGAGTAGGGTGGCCGCGGCCACGCGGTGAGGAGCGTTTGTATGGTCTGTGCAGAGAGGAGAGAACAGGGATAAACAGACACATAGTTGACAGGCTACAGAAGAGGCTACGCTAATGCAAAGGAGATTGGAATGACAAGTGGACTACACGTCTCGAATGTTCAGAAAGTTAAGCTACGTAGCAAGAATCTTATTGACTAAAAATGATTAAAATGATACAGTACTGCTGAAGTAGGCCAGCTGGCAGTGGGTGCGTTGTTGACACTACACTAATCAAGTCGTTCCGTTGAGTGTAATAGTTTCTGCAGTGTTGCTATTCGGGGGCTAGCAGGCTAGCTAGCAGTGTTGTTTACGTTACGTTGCGTTAAAAGAACGACAATAGATGGCTAGCGAACCTAGAAAATCGCTCTAGACTACACAATTATCTTTGATACAAAGACGGCTATGTAGCTAGCTAAGTAGCTAGCTACGATCAAACAAATCAAACCGTTGTACTGTAATGAAATGAAGTGAAAATGTGATACTACCTGTGAGTGCGACCGGGTAGTTGAGTTCTATACAGAAGACGTTGGCTAGCGTTGGCTAGCTGTTGGCTAGCTAGCAGAGTCACCTACGTTAAGGACGACAAATAGCTGGCTAGCTAACCTCGGTAAATTAAGATAATCACTCTAAGACTACACACTCTAAACCTAAACAACACAATTATCTTGGATACGATGATACGAAGACAGCAAAGACAGCTATGTAGCTAGCTAACACTAAACTAATCAAGTCGTTCAGTTGAGTGTGATAGTTTCTCCAGTGCAGCTAATCAGTGGACGTTAGCTAGCTGGCTAGTGAAGACTACGTTAGGACGGCGAAATACGATAATTACGCAATTATCTTTGATACAAAGACGGCTATGTAGCTAGCTGAGAAGAATTTGCTAAGATAAGACAAATCAAACCGTTGTGATATAATGAAATATAATGAAAAAGTTATACTACCCGTTGGAGCGACACCCTGTCGTTCTCAACTAACATCAAGGCGGTGGCCCGTTCCTGTAGGTACCTTGCTTATCATCTTTTGCCTGTCCATGACCATTCTCTTGCCTGCCCCTTGGATTATAAATATCAGAGACTCAAACCATCTGCCTCCCTGTGCCTGCATCTGGGTCTCGCCCTGTGCCCTTATACCAGGTAAATACTGATACTCTTTTGTCATCTGCTAAGCCATTACAATTATAACTGGCTATACTAATTACAACACTAACCATAATGTTAGACAAGTTTCAATTCTATTTATCAAAATATATGTTTGTGAACGTACTGTCAAAAAGTAAAATGATGATTGAGTGTCTACATAGCTGTACCATGATATTTGCGTTGCTACTAAGTAAACCTCCAATTGGTCTCCACTATTCCACCTGCTAAAAGCCCTCCTCATCCTGAGTTGGGTTGCATTTCCATCGCCCTCACCTCGCATTATATGGAGCCATATATTTTACATCTTATTTATCTTTTCCATAATTAACTATTAATATTTGTAGTAATGTAGGCCATTTATGCAAAGTGTTTTTACCTCTCACCATTACCAAAATTACATTATGGCAAGCAATTATTGTGAATCATCCTAACTTCTTTAACTCCCGCGCAACAGTTGTGGGATACACACACTCATACACACTCAACCCCTTTACCCCAAACAACCATAGACTCACATTCTCAACAGTTGCACCATCCCAGAGCCCAACTCAAGAAAGGTCTTGATTTACGAATGCATATACAGTTGCAGCTGTATGAGAAGGCCTGTGAAACTGTGCAAAAACTATGGGGAGATTTTATTAACCATGGTCAGATGTACCCCCTTCCACTGAAACACCCACAACATGGTCCCCTGTATTGATGATATTCCCAAGCATCTCTGTGCAGTCAGACATTTGATTGTGGGCCACCATGGCCACAATAATATGCACCCTCTCCCCCCTGGGGTTACTGCAGCTTGCGTTGCCAGCACTGCCATTGCCTGGGTGGGGGCACCCCACCGGAATCCCCCCCCCCACCGGCTAGGTACAAGGTCGTCAAGGTTCTCATTAGCAGCTTTGAGAATTTATGTTTATATTATGCTCACCCTTAAGGGGGCTTTGGCTTTGCAGGACCAACCCTTGCAGGCAGGCTCAGAACCTTGAGGGGGCGTTGGCTTTGCAGGACCAACCCTTGCAGGCAGGCTCAGAACCTTGAGGGGGCGTTGGCTTTGCAGGACCAACCCTTGCAGGCAGGCTCAGAACCTTGAGGGGGCGTTGGCTTTGCAGGACCAACCCTTGCAGGCAGGCTCAGAACCTTGAGGGGGCAGGCTCAGAACCTGGCTTTGCAGGACCAACCCTTGCAGGCAGGCTCAGAACCTTAAGGGGGCGTTGGCTTTGCAGGACCAACCCTTGCAGGCAGGCTCAGAACCTTGAGGGGGTGTTGGCTTTGCAGGACCAACCCTTGCAGGCAGGCTCAGAACCTTAAGGGGGCTTTGGCTTTGCAGGACCAACCCTTGCAGGCAGGCTCAGAACCTTGAGGGGGCGTTGGCTTTGCAGGACCAACCCTTGCAGGCAGGCTCAGAACCTTGAGGGGGCGTTGGCTTTGCAGGACCAACCCTTGCAGGCAGGCTCAGAACCTTGAGGGGGCATTGCTGCTCTAGTTCTCTAACCGCGTTTCACTGCATACAGGCCGTGTACAGCAGGCCCATGTAACAGATGGGGACTTCTTAGTATCTGGGTCGTTCAGGTGGGGGTGTAGGGTTGTGGACTGTTCCATCAATATAGGATCATAAATGAGATGTATAATACATTTTTTAATATTTAGTTCCTCACGATAGGACAATAAATAAATTAGATGTATAATTTATTTTAAAATACTGTTCCATCATGAAATGAGTTATTTTTGAAGATAGAAAAGCTTTTTTTTGTTTTTGTATTACAATCCATAACCGGACTAGAATTCGGTGTTTCCTTCTTTTCCGCCTCTGAGAACGTTGTAATTTTTAAAATAGCCATGGAGTAGTCTGTCTCTGCACATCTGGTTATCAATATACAGGTTATCGACGACGAGAGCTACGCGTTTCCCTTTAAATCTATTTTCCTTAAATTGGTTACAGAACTTTACGCCGTTCTTCAATTTCCTTCAGGAACTGGTCATTCGTGCCAGCAAGTCTTTTACCCAGGCTTTTAACCATGATTTTATCTTTAAAGAAAGTCTGACACAACTTGCTTAGGCAGGGAAATTAGAGGAATTTCCACGCTTTAGTGCATTAACTATTTTCCTAAATGTTGACGGATCACCAGCAGACTCCGAAATAGAAATGAGAAAGTAGCTTGAGTTAGCTAGCTTCATTGAGGAAGTACATCTACAGCATTTCACAATAGCCTGAAACACTTGGCCCAGGCCTGATTTCTCATCATAATGAGATCTGAAAGTTCTATAGGGAACCAAGGATTGTTCTATTTTGAACTCTAAGGCGTTTAAAAGGAGTGTGATCATTTAAAATATCAAGTAATCAGAAAACCAAGACAGCTAGTCCGGGAAAGATTTCAGGAAATATTCACAAGCATGTGTTTGCGGGAAAAATAAGCTGACGTTTTATTACAAGAATGCAGACTGAAAGATGCATCTGTACAGCTTTCTAACAGTTAAAAACCACTGAACACATTTGTCTATAACAATAGATGAGAAGTTCTAGAGCCAATTCAGTGTCAGACAAGAAAGCTGTGTGTGTGTGTGTGTGTGTGTGTGTGTGTGTGTACCACCTGCTGTTATGGTAGGTTTACAACAATAACACCTTTCAGCAGCTTGGTGAGTTCCAGTGTGGAATACTGGAATACTTAACGTGTTGGGTTAAGGTCCTTACAACATCAATATGCCTACCACTTATTAATTAGTACTTGTAGTAATAACTGAATTTAGTTGGTTAGTTAAATTAATGCCGCAAAGAGAGAAAAGAGAAGTCCTGTCATAGTCCCTCCCTCAGTCCCCGTCATATAAAACAAGTGTCTATTTGGGTTGATGAAATAAGTGTCTGGTATGAGTGTTTAGATCAGTATGTCTGAAGGAATAGTCCACGTTGATGTGAAGTTCAAAAAGCACAAACAGACTGAAGGAAAAGATGGTGGTAAGTTCTAAACTAAAATCTATTTTTATAATCATGCTGTATGCTCAGGATGTGCAGAATGTTCAACAAAAAGCTTCCCCTATCTGCCAATATATACATCTCTAATCTTTAAGGGGCAATCTAGGATCTGTTTTTGAAATGAATGCTATATAGCCGTTGATTCTTGAAGAATATTACTTCTAAACGCCTCATCAGCTTAGTTCAACTGTATTACCCCATCAGAACAAATGGAAGCTTGTTTTACAGTGTTGTTTGTATACAATGTAATTGTAAACTAACACGTTATGGCTTTAAATCATGGTTAAAACTATCGTTTGTATCTCATGGTCATGGATGGTCCGTCCTCGCTCCCATAGCTCCGTCTATGAACTTGAGTGGTTACATTCCTCCAGCCCCATCCCCCAGCAGTTTACCAAAAACAATACCCAGATGGCCCCTTTAAAATTATATTTATACTACACTGACTTTATTTGACAACACATATTCATACCCTATTTCAAAACATGTTCGCTAGGACAAAAATGACTTGCATCACAGAGATTTTAGAGACTACAATTCAAAGGGTTTGCAGGAAACATATTTGTTAGCTGGTTTGCATTCACTCTTCATGCCTTATCAGTGATCTGTGCTGATTATTTTACATTACAGTTTTACTTTGTCGCTTTGGTCAACTTTTCACAGGGATCTGGTGCATTTTCACAACTCTCAGTACAATACTGTCAACTGGTCACACTTGTAACTCAGCCAGTCGTTCACTCAACCTGTCATTGTGCATTCATTTGGATTGTAAACATCTCTCACCACACAGCCATTGATTCAACATATGTTTATTGTGAAATGTAATGAGAACATTGGTTTAATCACCATAACATAATATATCTTCTATTTAGTCATTTTAACTACCAGTTAATCCAATAGAAACAATGCAAGATGCGTGTTTCAAATCATCCTTAAAGTGCTGAAAGTAAAATGCTACAGTACTGTAGATTACACGGTTTTCATATTAGGCAATACACTGAAATGACCCAACAAAATTGACAGAAATTCTATGGCACGCTCATAGGGATGGCGATCGTACACCTTCCACCTCCGTGCTGAAAAAGATTCCTCTATAGGGTTGAGGAAAGAAGAGTATAGGGCCACGAATTGGGGATGGGGCCCAAAACCATGCCTGAACCACCTCTGCAGGGTGGAATCTGACATTGTCACACTCAGTGACATAGGATACCCCTTCACATTGACAGGCCTGTTCAATTTCATTGAGAAACACAATGAGATGTGCAGTGCTGTAGGATCCAAGTAATGACCTATATCCTGCCACACCATCCTCAGAAATAGCTGCGTACATTGAGATGTTTCCCCCACGTTGTCCAGGCACTTGGATGGTTGCCCATTGGACGATGAGTTTCCACCCACGGCTCTGAGTTTTGGCCAGGTTGAAGCCCACTTCATCAACAAATATATATTTGTGATGGTTCACAGCAGCATCAAGCACCATCACCCTCTAAAATATATTTTGGTTAGTTATTTTTACAGTATAGTTACAATATGATATTGTGATGTAGTGGTTTGTAACAGTAATACAGTATATAGTGCTGGACCTGAACATACTTGGCTTGTAGTTGTTTCACCCGGTCGTTGTTTCTCAAAGGCATCAGGTAAATGTGTTTCATAGATATCTGGATGCCTCACCAAAAGGTGGGCCATTGTCGGTAGGCTGATGGATGTCACATTGGCAAAAGGTGTCATCGTTCTCCTCAATGGCCTGCTTTATTTCGGACAGCCGTATGTCATTTCTGGCCCTCGCCATTTCCACCACTGTCCACTCCTTCTGGTCAGCACACGGCCACCACCATGGGGTCTTCTGTCCATTCTGAGGGTAGAACAGAGTAAAGGTTCATGCATTACAATACGTCATTTACTGTAGATGTAAAGCATAGTACATGTCCTCCAGACTTACCGCTTTTCTTGATGACATTTTCTCAGGATCAAATTGACAGTTGATCTTTTCAGATTGGGGTGAACTAATCTGTCAGCCTCTGCCATGGTAAGGCCTCTGTTTATCATATGTTCAACGATGGCCCTGATTTCATAAGATACAACAGTTCCCTCCCTCCCTCTGATGTCCACCTCTTTGACGGGGCCCATGCCCAACTCTTTGACCTCTTTAATGGGGCCCAGGCCCACCTCTCTTAACAGGCCCCTTGTCCACGAGCTCTTTGATTTCCACCTTTACCTTGCGGTCTTTCCTGCTCCATGTTGAAATCAATTAGCAACAACTAGTAGTCATTATGTATGGTTATCATGCATCATACATGTCATTTAGATGTTTACTTTCCAAACACACTTTATTTTTGTACTTCTCAAGATACTTATATAGTGGACAAACCAGTTTAAAATTCATAGGTTTGTGAAAGGCAATGACTTTATATGAAGGGTATTTCTAGATGAAACAGTGATCAGGTTTGGTGAAAAGGTTACTGGGTGATTTTGTGTGTTGTACTTAGTCAACTGAAAATGTGCTTACATTTTTGAAACAACAGCCTTTGTCATGATCTGTTTTGAGTTTGTACAAAATGTTACCGCATTCTTGTGGAAACAGGACCAAAGTGCTAAAATCAAAAACGAATAAACTGAGTGTTAATGATGCTGGTTCAGGAACAGCCAATGTGATGAGAGGAGTTGTCTTGTGCTCACACTTTGATGGTTACATTTCAGCAACAGCATCCACAGTGAATGATGCCACGTACTCTGAAATCTCAATTCCCAAAGCCGGACGCAACCAGACATCTACCGACACTAATGGTATGTGTGTGTGTGTGTGAATATGCGTGGGATTGTGTAGGTCAGATGAAGTCAGTGCAAGCTCGGCAAAACAATGAGGAAGTTTCCTACATATGGGTGGAAAAAAGGTTTAATAGATGCAGAACAGATTCTAAGTTGCCATTTTTGTCAAACCATGTTCCTTGTTCCTACGAGTCATACACTGAGTGTACAAAACATGAGGAACACCTTCCTAATATTGAGTTGCACCCCCTTTTGCCTTCAGCACTGCCTCAATTTGTCGGTACATGGATTCTACAAGGTGTCAAAATGTCCACAGGGATGCTGGACCTTGTTGATTCCAAATCTACTGTCAAGTTGGCTGGATGTCATTTGGGTGGTGGGCCATTCTTGATACACGCAAGAAACATGAGCTTGAAAAAACCCAGCAGTGTTGCAGTTCTTGACACACTCAAACCGGTGCGCCTGGCACCTACCATACCCCGTTCAAAGGCACTTAAATATTTAGTCTTGCCCATTCACCCTCTGAATGGCACACATTAACAGTCCATGTCTCAAGGCTTAAAAATCCTTCTTTAACCTGTCTCCTCCCATTTATTAACACTGATTGAAGTGGATTTAACAAGTGACATCATTAAGGGATCATAGCTTTCACCTGGTAAGTATGTCATAGAAAGAGCAGGTGAGCAATCCCAGGTACTTCTCTGCTGCTGCCACTACAACTATTTTCTGTGACTTTCAATTCATTTCTGCGGTACAATTAACAACCATGGCTATAAATGCTAAAAAGCCCACCGTACTGAAGAACCTATTCTTCCCATCACTCTTGACCTCCACCTACTCACAGGAATGCTCTCACCCTGTACCCATCTTCCTCTGTCACTCTCTTCACTGCTTAGAAATACAACACTTTCTGTTCTATTCTAACCCTGGCAACCTCAATCTGCCTTTCTCTCACTGGACACCTCCGATCTCCATCCCGATGATCACCCTCACAACTAAGACAACTTTCTCCACCGATACCACACATTCCTTCATCTCATGCCCTCCTGCACACGTCTCACATGTGGGCATGTCCCTCCTACACACTGCTGCAATATGCCCATAAACATGACAGCTAAAACACAGTAATATTTTCGTAACATAAGCTCTCACGTGATAACTGACACTTACTACCTTGACCTTATCTGGTAACGACTCTGCATCAAAACTCAGCATGACAGATAATGTCTTCTCCGGTTTGCCCACCGTATCTACGTCTCATCAAGTGGCAGGTGTCACAGACACTGGGAATCTTCCATTTCAACTGCTCCTCCTCAACACTTCATGCCACTCTCGTTATCACTCCTTTCGACGGAGGCCTGCTCCAGAGAACAAACCACGGCACAATTCTTGTCCCTAATCTCGTAATCCGGAGCGCCCTCTCCCTCTGGGGGGAGGAAACATAATAAATCATCACGAGTCCATTCCGAGTTACTTTCACCAACTCAACAGTCCTCAACCTCTCCTCCACCCAACCTGACACCACATGTGGATCAACCAAACAACAAGGATCCATTTCCTTCGGGCTCCCGAGTGGAGTAGAGGTGTAAGGCAATGCATCACAGTGCTAGAGGTATCACTACAGACCCTGGTTCAATACCAGGCTGTATCATAACTGGCTGTAATCAGGAGACCTGTAGGATGGTGCACAATTGGCCCAGTGTCATCCTGGTTAGGCTTTTAGCTGGTGTAGGATGTCATTGTAAATAAGAATTTGTTCTTAATGGACTTGCCTAGTTAAATAAAAAATGTCTCACCCCAACTGGGCCAAACTCAGCCTTGGGACAATCTTCGCCGCAGGTACCTCACTCTCAAGTTCCGTCTCTGAACTACTGGAGCACGTATCCCTGTTTTTACACTTGACGCCCATCTTCCTCACCACTACTTCCCTCTACACTCAACATATATGCAGCAGTCATCACTGCACCTGCCACATTTAATTGATCCTCACTCTCATCCTGTCCCATTTCCTCCTCAAGCTCTTCCAAAACTTCTGTGCAATCCTCCATTCCATATTCACTAAAAATCTTCCATGTCTCTCCTTTTAATCTGTCCATCTTCTCCTTCACCAGATCTTTCAGAAGACCTGTGTAATCCCCCACTCCATGTTTATTCATAATATGCTGCACTTTCTTCCTTATTTCCTTTCCTGCCATCTTCCCCACCGTGGCCTTCGCCCAACACCCCGGCTGCCTCTTCGCCCAACACCCCGGCTGCCTCTTCGCCCAACACCCCGGCTGCCTCTTCGCCCAACACCCCGGCTGCCTCTTCGCCCAACACCCCGGCTGCCTCTTCGCCCAACACCCCGGCTGCCTCTTCGCCCAACACCCCGGCTGCCTCTCCGCCCACTAAGGATTACTTGTCGACTCAGAATGATTTAGCCGGAGTGTATTTTCTCTCGCTTCAGCTCAAAAAATGTTGTGGTTGCGTCATATTTCCTTGCATACTTTCTGACGCTTGCATCGATGGATGCTTCAAAGTATGTACAAACAGAGAACGCATTTGAAGTGTCCTAAATGCTCCGTTTTGCATACTTTGATTTGGAATCATTCTCTGACACTCTCGTGTTCCAATTTGTGTGCTCTGAGTACGGTAGTATGCATTTTGAGAAACACCCACAGCTGTTTTCTTCATGTTTGATGATTTCATGTCTCACATACAATAAAATGAAGTAGCGGGTCTTATAGGTCCGTTTAATTCATTCTCTCTCTGTCTCCTCAGCTGGTGACCCTGATTCTCAGGAGGGGTCAAAGGTCAGAGCAGGTGGATGTGACCCTGTCAAAGTGGTCCTGGTGACTCTCTGTTTTCTTCTGATGGGGATGGTCATTGGACTTCGGTGTCTGTGTGAGTGACCTAGACAGTGGAGGTGGCTAGTCTAAAGCAGACTATATATCGGAGACAGATTCATAGAGGCTCTTGTCCAGAGCTATGAATATAGAGAAATATCTAGGCACATTTTTAGCACAAGAGCTGGAAAATCTCCACAGTACTGCTTCAAATGGATAAATGTTTTATGCCAGGTCATTGTCTAATTTCTGTGACAACATAACTGATCAAATATAAAAATGTTGGTGAATAAAATGAATAGCTATTTATAATACTTTTCACAATCAACTAATATTACATTATTATGCAGAAGAATGTTGGGGTCAGATTCCTACAATTTAATGTATTTTTGCAATCAGATATCAGCAACCTGCCAACCAAAAACACAGAGCCCCAAATTCTGCAAGCGGCTTACAATCGAAATCTTATAGATTTGGAAAAAGCTTTTACCTCAGGTGAGTTTAGTTCACACAAAGAAAATGTTCACATCGGTTTTCTAATATAACTGTTGTTTATATGTAGCTGGATGTAGGGAACTTGAGTCAGAGTTGTTATCTTTTGGCAACTAGCTTTAATGATCAAAAAGAGTGAGCTTCAAGAACTGCAAGTCAAGAACAAAGATCTTCAGGTGAAGGAACGTGCAGGTGAGTGACACAGATATGACCCTCCAATTAAATTGTGTTGTCTGCCACTAATACATCCTTTCCATTGAAATTTTCCTCCTTATAAAATATTAGAAAAAAGGTGCTGCTTTTGTTATTGTTGGTTAATTCCAAAAAGTATGGATTCCAATGTCACGCTGTGAAAATGATGCTGGTTGGCATTTATTGTCATGAATCTTGCCCTGGAGGCAGCTCTGCAGCGTGGTCATCAGCTGGCACAAGCCACAGTCATAAAATCTGATTTAACCCTAATCTTAACCACACTGCTGGCCCAAACCGTAAATGAAGACCAAACAGCTCATTCTTGTTTTCATAATCGTTGTGAGGCCCATCTAGCGGGAGTCGCTCAGTTCTGCCTTCAGGGCAGGATTCATGGCAATAAACTTCAACCTGCGAAAAGCATAATTATCTTTATTCACAACAGTTCGGCAACAAAATGAAGAATTGAGAAAGCAGAGAACTCCACCCTCTTGCCCTACAAACACAGGTGAGATCATAGTATGAGGGAATGTGTTTACTCATAGATGTAGTAGGTTGTATTATGACCCAAGATAAAAACCTGTTTCAGATAGCAATCCTGAGTTAAAGTCAAAACTACTTCAAATCAAGTTGTCAACTTCAGGGGCAGTCTGTTTTAGTCCCTCCTTATTCATTGATGCAACAATATAGCATTATTGAATAGTTGTGAGATGATCATACAGTATACAGTCTCATATCCACATGGATTGTACACTATCAGTAACACTAAAACAAAAGGCATTTGACTATAGGTAGGCATAGAGATGGGTAGTGCACGGGGCACTGACAATGGCATTGGGTTATATCTGTTCTCTCTACAGGGAATAATGATTGTCCTCAACCTATGAACTGTGCTGAAGGCTGGGATTATTATGGGGGGAAGTGTTATTACTTCTCCCCTGATAAACTGACCTGGGCTCAGAGTCGGGATGAGTGTATCACCAGGGGGGGACACCTTGTCATCATAGGGAGCCTAGAGGAGCAGGTATGACTCTATTATTGATTCTCTCAGTTGTTTTGATGCACATTTTTCCTTTCCTCTACTAACATACAAATGACAATAAATCTTGACATTATTCTTCAAACAATGTTTCTGGTGAAGAAATTCTTAGATCAGAAAATTGATACAAAAATAAGGACGGATCCTGAAGACAAGTTCTGGATTGGGCTGACGGACAGTATAAACGAGAATGAGTGGTTATGGGTGGACAATTCACCTCTAAGCACAAGGTTTGAATGCATGTTTAAATCAATATGGTAATACAATCACCCTAGATTAAAACGTATTGTGATCATACCTCTTATGTATTATCATCCTTCAATCCATAGCTTCTGGCTTGGTGACCGGGAGCCAGATGACTGGAATGGAGAGAACCCCGACGGTGAAGACTGTGCTAGAATGGGGTTACCGGATGGTACTAATGACGGCAAGAGTTGGTTTGATGTCAACTGTAATAAGACTCAAAGAAGAATATGTGAGACAAAATCCCCCTTGTGAAACAATATCTTTAAGAAACTCAAAAGTTCCTAAATATGTCTCTGAACAACAAAATATTTTTTGCTGGCATTGATAAGAAGTGAGGAGAAACTGTATTATGACTAGTTTACAGGAGATTACTGCTGATATTCACATCTTTCTTTGTACATATAATTTGTAATGATTTTTATGCTATGGTGTAAAACAGTCTAATGAAAAACTTGTCAGATACATTCAGTTCACGCCTCTTCACTTCTCAGTAGGCTACAGGTGTTGGATCTTAATTTGCATAGTATTGTTATAGCTACAGGATTTGAACTTTAGTCCTTCAATCATATGTTGCTTGATTGGTGGTTAACAAGCAACGAGAGTGATAAAAGGAAGATCCTGCACCTGTACATCATCCTCAGTGTGTTTTGTACATGTATATTTCTGCTTAACAGTGCTGTCTCTAGGCTAGTCATTTGAGAAAAAAATACTGTTTGTCTATCCAAACCATTGCATTAATAAAGTGTCAAAAGTCAAATTTGCCTTGTTGTCTTACCTACAGTAGTTCAGGGGCTAGAAAAAGATGGCAGAATGCATACTGTACACTTCTCTAGTGGTGTATCATGAATATTCAAAAGGTAGCAAATAAAGAATTGTCATTTGAAGTTTTAAAGTAGGTATATTAAAGGGATTTATTAGTGTCTCCATACCCACCACATTTACATGCTGCTTTACAGTAGTCTGAGAGATCACTATTCATTATTAGATTACCAAGATGGTGAAATGGAGCCTCATTCATGGTTAGTGGTGATTTTAGCATGTAAATCTTGGTGGGACAAACTCCACTTTTTTTTAGAAGCATGCCAGCAAAGCCACTACACAACAGAACACTAAACAATACACAAACGGTGACAAAGGGCCTACATAAAGCTGTCCCAACAGCAGTACCAACACCTTATCACTGCTACACCTGGCTATTAAGGGAGCCTTGTCTGGCAGCGAAACGGTTCATTCGGCCTCATTTACTGCCTTTAAAAAGACATTGACTGGCTTAAACAAATGTGGTTTCTTCTGACAATTGAGATCTACAAACTACGGCATAAGGGGACGACACGCAATTTAAGAAACAATCTGTAATTTAGATTAAGACATTAAGGAGCGAACTAGGACAGACGAAGTCCATTCAGAAAGTATTCAGACCCGTTTCCTTTTTTCCACATTTTGAACCCCCAGAAAGACCCTTTGCTATGAGACTCGAAATTGAGCTTCGGTGCATCCTGTTTCCATTGATCATCCTTGATTATTTGGAGAGGCACACACCTGTCTATATATTGTCTCCCAGTGTACAGTGCATGTCAGAGCAAAATCCAAGCCATGAGGTCGAAGGAATTGTCCGTAGAGCTCCGAGACAGGATTGTGTCAAGGCACAGATCTGGGGAAGGGTACCATCCGCAGCATTGAAGGTCCCTAAGAACAATGGCCATCATTCTTAAATGGAAGAAGTTTGGAACCATTAAGACTCTTCCTAGAGCTGGCCCCCCTGCCAAACTGAGAGGGGGAGAAGGACTTTGGTCAGGGAGGTGACCAAGAATCCGCTCGTCACTCTGACACAGCTCCTGAGTTCCTCTGTGACGATGGGGAGAACCTTCCAGAAGGACAACCAACTATGCATCACTCCACTAATCACACTCCTCAGTAAAAGGCACATGACGGGGCACTTGGAGTTTGCCAAAAGGCATCTAAAGGACTCCCCATGAGAAACAAGATTCTCTGGTCTGATGAAACCAAGATTGAACTCTTTTTGGCCTGAATACCATCCCCATGGTGAAGCATGGTGGTGGCAGCATCATACCGTGGACCGTGGGGAAGTCAGAGGAAGGGATTGAGAGACCAGTCAGGATCGAGGAAAAGATGAACAGAGCAAAGTCCAGAGAGATCCTTGATGAAAACCTGCTCCAGAGCTGAAAATAGCTGTGCAGCAATATTCCCCATCCGACCTGACAGAACTTGAGAGCATCTGCAGAGAAGAATGGGAGAAACTCACCAAATACAGGTGTCAAAGCTTGTAGCGTCATACCCAAGAAGACCCGAGGCTGTAATCGCTGCCAAAGGTGCTTTAACAAAGTACTGAATAAAGGGTCTGAATACTTATGTAAATCTCAGTGTTTTCAGTGTTCAGTGTGTCATTATCTGGTGTCGTGTGTAGATTGCTGAGGGGGAAAAAAACTATTTGATCCATTTTAGAATAAGGCTGTAATGTAACAAAATGTGAAAAAGGCCCCGGGGTCTGAACACTTTCCAAAAACCTATGATTCAAGGGAGCAAGACCAAGGCTCTTGATACTGTCCTGTCCCATCTTAGAGGTGACAGAGAGAGACCCTTCTTGTGTTTGTGGTCCGTATAATAAGGGAACCAATGTCCTCATGTGAATGTTCTCATATTCTTCTTCCCTGCCCATGTGGTAGAGATGTTTGATGTCTGCAGAAAGAACTTTGCCATTTACAAAGTACAATCACACTATGTACAACCCCATTAATTCATGATTTTTTTGTGATGGTAGTTCACGCTGAGAGAGGTATAATCTTGATTTCCCCCCTCCAACTAGGCCTATCTATACCATTTGTCATCACTGTATAAATTGATACATACAACCTGTCAATAGACCAATAGCCTAACAAAAAGCAATATGACTTGAATTCAAAGAACAGTAGGTTTGGAATGTCGAATTTGGCATTTTCTCCGTTTGGGCGTGTAACTTTGTCCAGGTGACATCTCCTAAAACAGGTTGAGAATGAAGGACACTCGCCAATGTTTTTAATTTATATTAGGTGACAGAGTACTAATACTTCTTGTGTGAACTTTATATGCACTATAAACTAAGTATTATTTAAGAGTCTTGGTTAGCTTTATTGTGAAGTTGTAACATATCCGTACTACAGTATAACCTGATCGAGGATCTCTGAAGAGACCTGAAAATAGCTGTGCAGCGACGCTCCCCATCCAACCTGACAGAGCTTGAGAGGATCTGCGGAGATGAAGGTGGAGAAACTCCTCAAATACAGGTGTGCCAAGCTTGTAATGTCATACCCAAGAAGACTCAAGGCTGTAATCGCTGCTAAAGGTGCTTCAACAAAGTACTGAGTAAAGGGTCTGAATACTTCTGTCAATGTGATATTTCCATTTTTAGATTTTTAAATACATTTGCAGAAATTCCTAAAAAATGTTTTTTTTTGATTCGTCATTAAGGGGTGTTGTGTAGATTGATGAGGGAATCAGGCTGTAACTTAAAAGTCAAGGGTCTGAATACTCTCTGAATGCACAGTATGTGTTGCTATATACATAGGCATTATCATCAAGTTCTGAAACTGAGCTTAATCTGCCCCCTCAGTCATTTGTCAATTTTATTGAATTAATAGGCACTTGCAGTCTCACATTGTTGATTCTCTCCGCCTTTCACTAAGTCAAGATGAAGACTAGTTCTGAACACTCATGCAGAGACACTTACAGAAGCCTATACATCTCCCCAGAACAAAACACCCCAGCAGTTCCTCTATAGCGACTCTTCTTGTCATGTATTGTCATATATTGTCATGTCTTGTCCCTGTGCTTTCTCTTCTATTCGTTTCCCCCCTGCTGGTCTTATTAGGTTCTTTCCCTCTCTCTATCCCTCTCTCTATCGTTCCGTTCCTGCTCCCAGCTGTTCCTCATTCTCCTAACTACCTCGTTTACTCTTTCACACCTGTCCCCTATTTTGCCCTCTGATTAAGTCCCTATTTCTCTCTCTGTTTCTGCTTCTGTCCTTGTCGGATTCTTGTTTGCTGTTTACTGTGTTCTTGTTCCGTCCTGTCGTGTTTTGCCTATCATCAGATGCTGCGTGTGAGCAGGTGTCTCTGTCAGCTACGGCCCGCGCCTACCCGAAGGGACCTGCAGTCGGTTGCCGCTTATCCTGCAATTCCCCTCTACTACTAGAGGATTTCTGTTATCCCCGTTTGGACTTTTCCTGTAAAGGATTGAGGATTATGTTATTTCTGTTTGGACTTAAATAAACTCAGTTTCTGTTAAGTCGCTTTTGGGTCCTCACTCACTTGCATAACACTTCTCATTCCCTGTAATACAGTGCCTTGTCCTCATTTTATTGTGTTACAGCCTGAATTTAAAAATAATTCAATTGAGATGTGTCACTGGCCTACACACACAATACCTCATGTCAAAGTGGAATTATATTTTTAGAATATTTTGTCAAATGAATAAAAAACAAAAAGCTGGTATGTCTTGAGTCAATATGTATTCAACTCCTTTGTTGTAGCAAGACTAAATACGTTTCAAGGAATGCAAATGTGCATAACAAGTGCATGGACTCACTCAGTGTGGCAATATTTTTTGTATGTCTTCATCATCTCTGTACCCCACACATACAATTATCTGTTGAATTGTATTTAACTCGGTAAGTTGACTAGTAACCGAAAGTTTGCAAGTTCGAATCCCCGAGCTGACAATGTACAAATCTGTCGTTCTGCCCCTGAACAGGCAGTTAACCCACTGTTCCTAGGCCGTCATTGAAAATAAGAATTTGTTCTTAACTGACTTGCCTAGTAAAATAAAGGTTAAAAAAAATAACTCACTCATTCGAGCAGGGAATTTCAAACACAGATTGAACAAAAAAAAGACAAAGAGGTTTTCCAACGCCTCGCAAAGAAGGGCACCGAATTGTACCACCAGTCACTACGAAGATATAGGCGTCCTTCCTCACTCAGTTGCCGTAGATTTCACCATGAGGCCAATGGTAACTTTAAAACAGTTACAGGGTTTAATGGCTGTGATAGGAGAAAACTGAGGATGGATCAACAACATTGTAGTAACTCCACAATACAAACCTAAATGACAGAGTTAAAAAACAAAGCCTATAAAGAATAAAAATATTCCAGAAACATGCATCCTGTTTGCAATAAGTCACGAAAGTAAAACTGCAAAACATGTGGCAATGAAATTAACTTTATGTCCTGAATACCAAGCGCTATGTTTGGGGCAAATCCAACACAACACATCATTAAGCACCACTCTTCATATTTTCAAGCATGGTGGGGGAAGCATCATGTTATGAGTATGCTTGTCATCAGCAAGAACTACAGTAAGGTAGTTTTTTAGAATAAAAAGAATAGAGTGAAGCACAGGCAGAATCCTAGAGGAAAACCTGGTTCAGACTGCTTTCCAACAGACACTGGGAGACTAATTCACCTCTCAGCAGGACAATAATCTAAAACACAAGGCCAAATATAAATTGGAGTTGCTCACCAAGACGACAGTGAGTGTGTCTGAGTGGCCTAGTTACAGTTTGGATTTAAATCAGCTTGAAAATCTAAGGTATGGCTTGAAAATGGATGTCTAGCAATGATCAACAACCAACTTGTCAGAGTTTGAATATTCTTTTAAAGAATAACGTACAATATTGTACTTACTCAGGAAGACTCACAGCTGTAATCACTGTCATAGGTGATTCTAACATGTATTGACTCAGGGGTGTAGATATTTTTGTATTTCATTTGCATTAAATTTAAAACATTTTCGAAAAACATTTTTTCACTTTGTCATTATTGGGTAATGTGTGTGGATTGATGAGGGGAAAAAAACTATTTAATAGATTTTAGAATAAGGCTGTAATTTAACAAAATGTGGTATAAGTCAAGGGGTATGAATACATTCTGAAGGTGTAGGCTCCATTTTACTAACTTGGTAATCTAACAAAGAATAGTGTGACCTCTCAGGTTACTACAAAGCAGCATGTATTACACATGTGGTGGGTAAGGTGACACTAATCAGACTTAAATCCATTTGAACTTTGAAGCTGAGTCAAATCCTACAACACAATATTGAATTGTCTACCTTTTGAATATTCTTGATATATCACCATAGAAGAAGTGTACTGTAGGCATTCAGTCATCTCTAGTTTTTGTTGTCCCTATTACTGTAGCTAATCTTAAAATAATTTACAAATAAAATGCTGAACAACAAACCTTTTACACTTTATTAACGATGTTTAGATGTTTAGATATTGTATGCACACAACATTCTTGTGTTCAATTGACCTTGGTCTAGAAACAACAGTGAAAAGCAGAAATACAAATGTATAAAAAACACACTCAAGATGGTGTGCATAATTCTTGCATAATTCAATGCTTGGAGTTTGTCAGAATTTATGGGGTTTTGTTTGTCCACCTGCCACTTGAGGATTGACCACAAGTTCTCAATGGGATTACGGTCTGGGGAGTTTCCTGGCCATGGTCCCAAAATATCTATGTTTTGTTCCCCGAGCCACTCAGTTATCACTTTTGCCTTATGGCAAGGTGCTCCATCATGCTGGAAAAGGCATTGTTCGTCACCAAACTGTTCCTGGATGGTTGGGAGAAGTTGCTCTCAGAGGATGTGTTGGGGGGTACCATTCTTTATTCAATGGCTGTGTTCTTAGGAGTGAGCCCACTTCCTTGGCTGTGAAGCAAGCCCACACATGAATGGTCTCAGGATGCTTTACAGTTGGCATGACACAGGACTGATGGTAGTGCTCACCTTGTCTTCTCCGGACAAGCTTTTTTCCGGATGCCTCAAACAATCGGAAAGGGGATTCATCAGAGAAAATGACTTTACCCCAGTCCTCAGCAGTCCAATCCCTGTACCTTTTGCAGAATATCAGTCTGTCTCTGATGTTTTTCCTGGAGAGAAGTGGCTTCTTTGCTACCCTTCTTAACACCAGGCCATCCTCCAAAAGTCTTCACCTCACTGTACGTGCAGATGCACTCACACCTGCCTGCTGCCATTAATGATGAAGCTCTGTACTGGTGGTGCCCTGATCCTGCTGCTGAATCAACTTTAGGAGACGGCCCTGGTGCCTGCTGGACTTTCTTGGGCGCCCTGAAGCGTTCTTCACAACAACTGCCGTTGAAGTTTTTTTTGTGCAAAGCAATGATGATGCCACGTGTTTCCTTGCAGGTAACCATGGTTGACAGAGGAAGAACAATGATTCCAAGCTTCCAGTCTGTTATTCGAACTCAATCAGCATGACAGAGCGATCTCCAGACTTGTCCTCGTCAACACTCACACCTGTGTTAATGAGAGAATCACTGACATGATGTCAGCTGGTCCTTTTGTGGCAGGGCTGAAATGCAGTGGAAATGTTTTTGGAGGATTCAGTGAATTTGCATGGCAATGAGGGACTTTGTAATTAATTGAAATTCATCTGATCACTCTTCATAATGTTCTGGAGTATATGCAAAATGCCATCAAACAAACTGAGACAGCAGACTTTGTGAAAATTAATATTTGTGTCAATTTCAAAACTTTTGGCCACGACTGTGGAATCTCACCTATGTTTGTGTGACAAGTGAGTGGAATTCTCTGCTCAATCAAGTCTTGACTTCGTTTCAAAACTGTTTAGATTGTTTTTACGTTTTTACCTCAGACTTCAGTTTTTATCTTATTCTTGTTGAATCATATTAAAATGGGCAGTAATAGTTTATATAGGTATATACAGTTGAAGTCTGAAATGTACATACACTTATGTTGGAGTCATTACAACTAGTTTTTCAACCACTCCACAAATTTCTTGCTGACAAACTATAGTTTTGGCAAGTTGGGTAGGACATCTACTTTGTACATGACACAAGTCATTTTTCCAACAATTGTTTACAGACAGATTATTTCACTTAGAATTCACTGTATCACAATTCCAGTGGGTCAGAAGTTTACATACATTAAATTGACTGTGCCTTTAAACAGCTTGGAAAATTCCAGAAAATGATGGCATGGCTTTAGAAGCTTCTGATGGGCTATTTGAGTCAATTGGAGGTATACCTGTGGATCTATTTCAAGACCTACCTTCAAAACCAGTGCCTCTTTGCTTGACATCATGGGAAAATCAAAAGAAATCAGCCAAGACCACAAGTCTGGTTCATCTTTGGGAGCAATTTCCAAACGCCTGAAGGTACCACGTTCATCTGTACAAACAATAGTACGCAAGTATAAACACCATGGGACCACGCAGCCGCCATACCGCTCAGGAAGGAAACGCTTTCTGTCTCCTACAGATGAACGTACTTTGGTGCGAGAAGTGCAAATCAATCCCAGAACAACAGCAAAGGACCTTGTGAAGATGCTGGAGGAAACAGGTACAAAACTATCTATATCCACAGTATATCGACATAACCTGAAAGCAAGAAAGAAGCCACTGCTCCAAAACAGCCATAAAAAAAGCCAGACTACGGTTTGCAACTGCACATGGGGACAAAGATCATACTTTTTTGAGAAATGTCCGCTGGTCTGATCAAACAAAAATAGAAATGTTTGGCCATAATGACCATTGTTATGTTTGGAGGAAAAAGGGGAAGGCTTGCAAGCCGAAGAACACCATCCCAACCGTGAAGCACAGGGGTGGCAGCATCATTTACATTTACATTTACATTTAAGTCATTTAGCAGACGATCATGGTGTGGGGGTGCTTTGCTGCCGGAGGGACTGGTGCACTTCACAAAATAATTGGCATCATGAGGAGGGAGAATTATGTGGATATATTGAAGCAACAATTCAAGACATCAGTCAGGAAGATAAAGCTTGGTCGCAAATGAGTCTTCCAAATGGACAATGATCCCAAGCATACTTCCAAAGTTGTGGCAAAATGGCTTAAAGACAACAACGTTAAGGTTGTCTTTAAGAGTGTGCAAGAGTGTGCAAAGCTGTCACCAAGGCAAAGGGTGGCTACTTTGAAGAATCTAAAATTATAAATATTTTTGACACTTTTTTGGTTCCTTCATGATTATTTCATAGTTTTGGTGTCTTCACTATTATACTACAATGTAGACAATAGTACAAATAAAGAAAAACAGTTGAATGGGTAGGTGTATCCAAACTTTTGACTGGTACTGTATAAACCTCACTTGCAACTCATAAAAAGATTTTACATTATTCAGTATATTGGACATGTACAGCACCAACACATAGGTATTGCCCCATCTCAGAGGTGACATACTGTATAATTGGGGGACCAACGTTCTCTTGTGAATGTCCTCATATTCTTCTCCCCCGCACATGTGGTTAAGATGTTTGATGTCTGCAGAGAGAACTTCCTCATTTGTGCTGACCGCTGTGCTGCCTAATCTGTTGATTGTTCATGTTAGTAAAGTGTGAATATCTTCATTTCCCTGTTTTCCAACTAATGATTAAATATATGATAAATTAATTATCCCCATTATGTCATCACTTTGTAAATCAATACAACAATAGCCTGAAAAAAACAATGTGACTTTAATCCCTGATTTTCAAAGTATGTTTGAACTGTAGATGTCTGTTTTATTCTGTGTCTCTGTTGCCTGTGTGAAGCAGGATGTGAATTCTGACAGCACAGCTGTCACGACTTCCGCTGAAGTTGGCTCCCCTGCCTGTCCGGGTGGTGCTCGGCGGTCGTCGTCACCGTCCTACTAGCCACTACCGATCCCTTTTTCGTTTGTCTGTTGGTTTTGTCTTATTAGTTTCACCTGTGTGTATTTTAGTTTAATTAGCGTCCTTATATATAGTAGGTTGTCCCGCCCTTTTTTGTGCGGGATTGTTTTTGTTACTCTGTTGTATGGTGGTTTTCGTGTAGTTATTCTCCGGACTATTTTGGTCCTGTGTTTGGGCTGGTCTATTGTATGCGCCCTGTGTGTTGGCCGTGACCGTTTTTGTGCGCCGGATAATAAATTGACAATCTACTGAACCCTGCTCTCTGCGCCTGATTCCACCCACCACTCCTAGTAAATCGTGACAGAATCCCGCACCTGAACAATGGAATCAGCAGGAGCAGCAGCGTCTCCTCTCATTTCGATGGAGGAGAGGGTCCTCCATCACACCAGCGTGCTTCACAGGATTGGTTCGGCCATGGACCAAATGATGGAGAGGATGGATCGATGGGAGAGGAGTGGCCTTCCCACCTCATCTCCAGCACCCCCTCCTTCAGCACCTCCTGTTCCTGCAACCACATATGGCTCCGGGGCTCTTCGGCTGACTCTCCCACGGGAGTATGATGGAACGGCGGCTGGGTGCCAGGGTTTCCTTCGCCAACTGGAACTATACCTGGCTACCGTGCGTCCTGCTCCCTCCGGAGAGGAGAGCATGAGCGCCTTCGTATCCTGCTTGACTGGGCGAGTCCTCGAGTGGGCCAACGCAGTGTGGAATGGTCCGGACTCTGCGAGGGATAATTACCCAGAGTTCATCCACCGATTCCGAGCTGTGTTTGACCATCCACCAGAGGGTCGGGCGGCGGTGAACGGCTGTTCCACCTGCGTCAGGAGACAAGGAGCGTACAGGACTTTGCTCTGGAGTTCAGGACCTTGGCCGCAGGAGCAGGGTGGAACGACAGGGCCTTGATAGATCATTTCCGATGCAGTCTCAGGGAGGACGTCCGCAGGGAGCTAGCGTGTCGGGACACCACCTTCACCCTGGATGAACTCATTGACTTGGCTATCCGTCTCGACAACCTGCTGGCTGCCCGCGGGCGTTCGGATCAGGTCCTGTCGTTTCCACTTCCCAGCCCTCCTGCCCCTATCCCTATGGAATTAGGAGGGGCGGCTTCGAGGGGGACCGGAGGAGGAGTGTCCTCCTGCACCAGTTGTGGTCGCCGAGAGCACACGGCCGACCGGTGCTGGAGGAACTTGTCTGGGAGTTGGGAGGGCAGGCGGAGCACTACTCGATCACCCCAGGTGAGTAAGCACCAGACTCATCCAGAGCTTCCTGTCGGTCATATGTATGTGTTGACTTCTTTCCCTGTTTTTTTTTCCGTCTCTACAGCCTAAGGTGCTAGTCGATTCAGGCGCAGCTGGGAATTTCATGGATCGTGGGCTTGCGTTAAGGCTAGGGATTCCCCTGGTGTCGTTAGACCTACCTTTCCCCGTGCACTCCTTAGATAGCCAACCATTAGGGTCAGGAGTAGTTAGGGAGGCTACGGTGCCGCTGGACATGGTAACGCAAGGGGATCATAAGGAGCAGATTAGTCTGTTCCTTATCGATTTACCTGCGTTTCCAGTGGTGTTGGGAATTCCCTGGCTAGCTCAAAACAACCCGGTGATTTCCTGGCGACAGGGGGCTCTTAAGGGATGGTCAGAGGAGTGTTCAGGTAGGTGTATAGGAGTTGCCGTTGGTGCGACTACGGTGGAGAGTCCAGACCAGGTTTCCACCGTGAGCATTCCCTCTGAATATGCCGATTTGGCTATCGCCTTCAGTAAAAAGATGGTGACCCAATTACCACCCCATTGTCGAGAGCACTGCGTGATAAACCTTCTGGAGAACGCTGCACTTCCTAGGAGTCACGTGTATCCATTGTCCCAGGAGGAGACGGTAGCGATGGAAACATATGTTGCTGAATCGCTGGGACAGGGGCATTCGGCCCTCCGCATCACCCGTCTCCTCCAGCTTCTTTTTTTGTGAAGAAGAAGGATGGAGGTCTGTGTCCGTGCATTGATTATAGAGGTCTAAATTCCATCACAGTGGGGTTTAGTTACCCACTACCTCTCATCGCTACGGCGGTGGAATCATTTCACGGGGCGCGCTTCTTCACAAAACTGGACCTGAGGAGCATGTATAATCTGGTGGAAAACCGCATTTACAGTGCCTTGCGAAAGTATTCGGCCCCCTTGAACTTTGCAACCTTTTGACACATTTCAGGCTTCAAACATAAAGATATAAAACTGTATTTTTTGTGAAGAATCAACAACAAGTGGGACACAATCATGAAGTGGAACGACATTTATTGGATATTTCAAACTTTTTTAACAAATTAAAAACTTAAAAATTGGGCGTGCAAAATTATTCAGCTCCTTTACTTTCAGTGCAGCAAACTCTCTCCAGAAGTTCAGTGAGGATCTCTGAATGATCCAATGTTGACCTAAATGACTAATGATGATAAATTACAATCCACCTGTGTGTAATCAAGTCTCCGTATAAATGCACCTGCACTGTGATAGTCTCAGAGGTCCGTTAAAAGCGCAGGGAGCATCATGAAGAACAAGGAACACACCAGGCAGGGCCGAGATACTGTTGTGAAGAAGTTTAAAGCCGGATTTGGATACAAAAAGATTTCCCAAGCTTTAAACATCCCAAGGAGCACTGTGCAAGCAATAATATTGAAATGGAAGGAGTATCAGACCACTGCAAATCTACCAAGACCTGGCCGTCCCTCTAAACTTTCAGCTCATACAAGAAGACTGATCAGAGATGCAGCCAAGAGGCCCATGATCACTCTGGATGAACTGCAGAGATCTACAGCTGAGGTGGGAGACACTGTCCATAGGACAACAATCAGTCGTATATTGCACAAATCTGGCCTTTATGGAAGAGTGGCAAGAAGAAAGCCATTTCTTAAAGATATCCATAAAAAGTGTTGTTTAAAGTTTGCCACAAGCCACCTGGGAGACACACCAAACATGTGGAAGAAGGTGCTCTGGTCAGATGAAACCCAAATTTAACTTTTGGCAACAATGCAAAACGTTATGTTTGGCGTAAAAGCAACACAGCTCATCACCCTAAACACACCATCCCCACTGTCAAACATGGTGGTGGCAGCATCATGGTTTGGGCCTGCTTTTCTTCAGCAGGGACAGGGAAGATGGTTAAAATTGATGGGAAGATGGATGGAGCCAAATACAGGACCATTCTGGAAGAAGACCTGATGGAGTCTGCAAAAGACCTGAGACTGGGACGGAGATTTGTCTTCCAACAAGACAATGATCCAAAACATAAAGCAAAATCTACAATGGAATGGTTCAAAAATAAACATATCCAGGTGTTAGAATGGCCAAGTCAAAGTCCAGACCTGAATCCAATCGAGAATCTGTGGAAAGAACTGAAAACTGCTGTTCACAAATGCTCTCCATCCAACCTCACTGAGCTCGAGCTGTTTTGCAAGGAGGAATGGGAAAAAATGTCAGTCTCTCGATGTGCAAAACTGATAGAGACATACCCCAAGCGACTTACAGCTGTAATCGCAGCAAAAGGTGGCGCTACAAAGTATTAACTTAAGGGGGCTTAATAATTTTGCACGCCCAATGTTTCAGTTTTTGATTTGTTAAAAAAGTTTGAAATATTCAATAAATGTCGTTCCACTTCATGATTGTGTCCCACTTGTTGTTGATTCTTCACAAAAAAAAACAGTTTTATATCTTTATGTTTGAAGCCTGAAATGTGGCAAAAGGTCGCAAAGTTCAAGGGGGCCGAATACTTTCACAAGGCACTGTAGTACTACATCTGGTCATTATGAGTACCCGTCATGCCATATGGGTTGAAGAATGCTCCAGCTGTCTTCCAATCCTTCGTAGATGAGATTCTCCGAGACCTGCTCGGGCAGGGAGTGGTAGTGTACATCGATGACATCTTGATCTATTCTGCCACCCGCGCGGCGCATGTGTCTCTGGTGCGTAAGGTACTTGGGCGGCTGCTTGAGCATGACCTGTATTGCAAGGCGGAGAAATGTGAGTTTTTCAGTCCGTTTCCTTCCTGGGGTATCGTATTTCCACCTCCGGGGTGGTGATGGAGGATGACCGCGTTACAGCTGTGCGTAATTGGCCGACTCCGACCACGGTGAAAGAAGTGCAGCGGTTTTTAGGGTTTGCCAATTACTACCGGAGGTTTATCCGGGGTTTTGGTCAGGTGGCTGCTCCCATCACCTCACTGCTGAAGGGAGGACCGGTGCGCTTGCGTTGGTCAGCAGAGGCGGGCAGAGCTTTCAGTCGTTTGAAAGAGCTGTTCACCAATGCGCCCATTTTGGCGCATCCGGACCCCTCTTTAGCGTTCATAGTGGAGAGGGATGCGTCCGAGGCGGGGGTCGGGGCCGTGCTGTCCCAGCGCTCGGGCGTGCCACCCAAGCTCCGCCCGTGTGCTTTCTTTTCGAGCAAGCTCAGTCCAGCGGAGCGAAACTATGACGTGGGGGACCGGGAGTTGTTAGCTGTAGTCAAGGCTCTGAAGGTGTGGAGACATTGGCTTGAGGGGGCGAAACACCCTTTTCTCATCTGGACTGACCATCGTAATCTCGAGTATATCCGGGCAGCGAGGAGACTAAATCCACGTCAGGCTAGATGGGCCATGTTTTTTTTTACCAGGTTTCGGTTTACTATCTCATACCTGCCAGGCTCTCAAAACACCAAAGCCGACGCGCTGTCCCGCCTCTATGATACCGAGGAGCGGTCCATTGAGCCAACTCCCATCATTCCACCGTCATGTCCCGTGGCACCGGTGGTATGGGAGGTGGACTCTGAGATAGAGGAGGCCTCACGGTTATAGCCGCCCCCCTAACTGTCCAGTGGGGACTCAGTACGTGCCGAGGGCGGTCCGGGATAAGCTGATCCGGTGGGCTCATACTCTCAAATCAAATCAAATCAAATCACATTTATTTATATAGCCCTTAGTACATCAGCTGATATCTCAAAGTGCTGTACAGAAACCCAGCCTAAAACCCCAAACAGCAAACAATGCAGGTGTAAAAGAGGTGTAAAAACCCCTCTCCCCTCCTCGGGTCATCTTGGCATCGAGAGGACAGTGCGGAGTCTTAGAGGGAGATACTGGTGGCCCACGCTGGCTAAAGACGTGATATTTTATGTCTCCTCCTGTTCAGTGTGTGCTCAGAGCAAGGCTCCTCGGCACCTGCCTAGAGGGAAGTTACAACCCCTCCCCGTTCCACAACGGCCGTGGACACACTTATCGGTGGACTTTCTTACCGACCTTCCCCCGTCCCAGGGAAGTACTACGATCCTGGTTGTTGTGGATCGGTTTTCTAAGTGCTGTCGTCTCATCCCGTTGCCCGGTCTCCCTAAGGCTCTGCAGACTGCGGAGGCCTTGTTTACCCATGTCTTCCGGCACTATGGGGTGCCTGAGGACTTCGTTTCTTATCGGGGTCCCCAATTCACGTCCAGAGTGTGGAGGTTTATGGAGCTGGGGGTCTCGGTCAGTTTAACCTCAGGTTTTCACCCTGAGAGTAATGGGCAGGTGGAGCGTTAAACCAGGATGTGGGAAGGATTTGCGGTCCTATTGCCGGGACCGGCCTGGTGATGGGCAAGGTATGTTCCTTGGGCTGAACTCGCTCAGAACTCCCTACGCCATCCTCAACTAACTTGTCCCCTTTTTTGTGTGTGTTGTTTTTGTTACCAGCTCCTGGCCCCATGGCATCAGAGCCAGACCGATCCTGCGGTGGAGGAATGGTCCTGGACACCTGTTTGGGATTCACTATTTTATGCGCCCAAATAGACAATCTACTGAACCCTGGAAAGCCGTTAAGGATTCACTAAGGTTAGAGAACGGCAGAAGAGGAGCACTGTCACTTCCGCCGAACTCCCCTGCCTGTTCGGGTGGTGCTCGGCGGTCCGTCACCGATTACCGATCCTTTTTTCGTTTGTCTGTTGGTTTTGTCTTATTAGTTTCACCTGTGTGTATTTTAGTTTAATTAGCGTCCTTATATATAGTAAATTGTTTTTGTTACTCTGTTGTATGGTGGTTTTCGTGTAGTTATTCACTATTTTGGTCCTGTGTTTGGGCTGGTCTATTTTATGCTGTGTGTTGGCCGTGACCGTTTTGTCTCTTCAATATACTGAACCCTGTCCATGAACCCTATGTCAACAGCTGTGATGTCTCTCCTAATATTTCATTTGATCTTCCGACTGTCCATGAACCCTATGTCACAGCCACTTAAAATGCATGTGCTTCGAATCCTGTATTTGCTGATAGCTTAGTAAACATGCATACAATTATTATTCAAAGTGAATTAATGTTAAACGCATGCATTAAATCATTTTAATTCATGTACCCTCATTGTAAAGTGTTACCAATCATACTGGCTTAACTAATTAATCAATGTGCTTAAATTGCACTTTAGTCTCTAGCTCCAACATTCTGAACCCAAAAAGTTCTTACAATGATCCTGAACATTCATTATTCATTAATGCCATGGCTTCCTACTCCAGTGCTTCCTCTATTTCGCCTATCAGACGGGAGACCCACCACCGAGAGGTCCAAGGTTGCTACGGTCATTTTCCTGCTGACTGTACGGCCCGTTGGAGTGGGCTATGGCCATCTGGGAGAGAGGAGGAGCTGGGTTCCTATGTGAAGTTTATGGCGCTTCAGCGGATTCCGGTGCGCCCTTTCCCTTTCGGGAAAGCTGACCACGACTCCATTTTGCTGATCCCTGCCTACAGGCAGAGGCTAAAACAAGAGGCTCCCACGCTGAGGTCTGTCCAACGCTGGTCAGACCAAGCTGACTCTACACTCCAAGACTGCTTCCATCACGTGGACTGGGACATGTTTCGTATTGCGTCAGATGGAAATATTGACGAATACACTGATTCGGTGTGCGAGTTCATTAGAACGTGCGTCGAAGATGTCGTTCCCATAGCAACGATAAAAACATTCCCAAACCAGAAACCGTGGATTGATGGCAGCATTCGCGTGAAACTGAAAGCGCGAACCACTGCTTTTAATCAGGGCAAGGTGTCTGGTAACATTTCCGAATATAAACAATGCAGCTATTCCCTCCGCAAGGCTATTAAACAAGCTAAGCGTCAGTACAGAGACAAAGTGGAATCTCAATTCAATGGCTCAGACACAAGAGGCATGTGGCAGGGTCTACAGTCAATCACGGACTACAAGAAGAAACCCAGCCCAGTCACGGACCAGAATGTCTTGCTCCCAGGCAGACTAAAATAACTTTTTTGCCCGCTTTGAGGACAATACAGTGCCACTGACGCGGCCTGCAACGAAAACATGCGGCCTCTCCTTCACTGCAGCCGAGGTGAGTAAGACATTTAAACGTGTTAACCCTTGCAAGGCTGCAGGCCCAGACGGCATCCCCAGCCACGCCCTCAGAGCATGCGCAGACCAGCTGGCCGGTGTGTTTACGGACATATTCAATCAATCCCTATACCAGTCTGCTGTTCCCACATGCTTCAAGAGGGCCACCATTGTTCCTGTTCCCAAGAAAGCTAAGGTAACTGAGCTAAACGACTACCGCCCCGTAGCACTCACTTCCGTCATCATGAAGTGCTTTGAGAGACTAGTCAAGGACCATATCACCTCCACCCTACCTGACACCCTAGACCCACTCCAATTTGCTTACCGCCCAAATAGGTCCACAGACGATGCAATCTCAACCACACTGCACACTGCCCTAACCCACCTGGACAAGAGGAATACCTATGTGAGAATGCTGTTCATCGACTACAGCTCGGCATTCAACACCATAGTACCCTCCAAGCTTGTCATCAAGCTCAAGACCCTGGGTCTCGACCCCGCCCTGTGCAACTGGGTACTGGACTTCCTGACGGGCCGCCCCCAGGTGGTGAGGGTAGGCAACAACATCTCCTCCCCGCTGATCCTCAACACGGGGGCCCCACAAGGGTGCGTTCTGAGCCCTCTCCTGTACTCCCTGTTCACCCACGACTGCGTGGCCACGCACGCCTCCAACTCAATCATCAAGTTTGCGGACGACACAACAGTGGTAGGCTTGATTACCAACAACAACGAGACGGCCTACAGGGAGGAGGTGAGGGCCCTCGGAGTGTGGTGTCAGGAAAATAACCTCACACTCAACGTCAACAAAACTAAGGAGATGATTGTGGACTTCAGGAAACAGCAGAGGGAACACCCCCTATCCACATCGATGGAACAGTAGTGGAGAGGGTAGCTAGTTTTAAGTTCCTCGGCATACACATCACAGACAAACTGAATTGGTCCACTCACACTGACAGCGTCGTGAAGAAGGCGCAGCAGCGCCTCTTCAACCTCAGGAGGCTGAAGAAATTCGGCTTGTCACCAAAAGCACTCACAAACTTCTACAGATGCACAATCGAGAGCATCCTGGCGGGCTGTATCACCGCCTGGTACGGCAACTGCTCCGCCCTCAACCGTAAGGCTCTCCAGAGGGTAGTGAGGACTGCACAACGCATCACCGGGGGCAAACTACCTGCCCTCCAGGACACCTACACCACCCGATGTTACAGGAAGGACATAAAGATCATCAAGGACATCAACCACCCGAACCACTGCCTGTTCACCCCGCTATCATCCAGAAGGCGAGGTCAGTACAGGTGCATCAAAGCTGGGACCGAGAGACTGAAAAACAGCTTCTATCTCAAGGCCATCAGACTGTTAAACAGCCACCACTAACATTGAGTGGCTGCTGCCAACACACTGTCATTGCCACTTTCCCAACTCCAGCCACTTTAATAATGGGAATTGATGGGAAATGATGTAAATATATCACTAGCCACTTTAAACAATGCTACCTAATATAATGTTACTTACCCTACATTATTAATCTCATATGCATATGTATATACTGTACTCTACATCATCGACTGCATCCTTATGTAATACATGTATCACTAGCCACTTTAACTATGCCACTTTGTTTACTTTGTCTACACACTCATCTCATATGTATATACTGTACTCGATACCATCTACTGTATGCTGCTCTGTACCATCACTCATTCATATATCCTTATGTACATATTCCTTATCCCCTTACACTGTGTATAAGACAGTAGTTTTGGAATTGTTAGTTAGATTACTTGTTGGTTATCACTGCATTGTCGGAACTAGAAGCACAAGCATTTCGCTACACTCGCATTAACATCTGCTAACCATGTGTATGTGACAAATAAAATTTGATTTGATTTGATACAAACCTTTTTACCTTTTTGCTTTCTTAAGTAAGGCAGCTCCAAAATGCAAGTGTTTCAGCCTAGCTCAATGCTTTCTGTAGTGGTGGGGTAGCCAGCAGAAAATATGGAGCGTAGGGGATGGTAATGTTCTCTAGTTGGCTCAGTGTTCTGTCACTCATGGGGACACTACGTCAATGCAAAATCTACGGAGAGAGTTTGAAAATTCAAGCCCCTTGGGTGCTGCCATAGAGTTACATTAGAAGTGCCCATCCAAGAAGGCTCAAGGTCATTGGTCACAGATAAAATGACGTGAAATCACGTTATATCTACAGTAGGTTTGATTGGACTGACCATGTCAACATCATATTTTCAAAATATTAGCTAGCAAGCTAGCAGTCATCATGAATCAAGTTGTCAATCTACTGGGAAATCCTTTTCATCCTTGTCATGTGAAGAGAAATAATGAAGAGAAATTATAAATATAACGTAGCGGTGCTCATCAGCCATTGGGCATAAACATTGCACAAGTTGGAACTCGCAAATTCAACAATGAGTGGTTTTGAAGGAATCAGTGGCTAACAGCAATCACTAGCCTGCTATTCAGTGGCGTGTGTGTGTGTGGTACAGGTCTACGTGTAAGGGTCTGTTTTCCAAGCTTAAAGGGATAAACATTCAACATTGGCCACACTGTCAATCCAGCATGACTTCTGCCACACTCAAAACAACGGGAAACTAGGAACTGGAAAATCTCAGACTTCAGTGAGTTCAAGAGAACTGGGAACTCGGAAAAAAACTAGCTCCAACTGGGAAATTACATTTTTTTAATTCCTTTTTTCTCCTCCATTGCGGAGAGGTTGGAGTCTGTTTGATTGAGTGTGTGGACAGGTGTCTTTTATACAGGTAACGAGTTCAAACAGGTGCAGAAAATACAGGTAATGAGTGGAGAATAGGAGGGATTCTTAAAGAAAAACTAACAGGTGAGAGCCGGAATTCTTACTGGTTGGTAGGTGATCAAATACTTATGTCATGCAATAAAATGCAAATGAATTATTTAAAAATCATACATTGTGATTTTCTGGATGTTTGTTTTAGATTCCATCTCTCACAGTTGAAGCTTCTTAATAAATATACTGCTGAAAAAAACTAATTTTACTTTATTAATTCAATGGTTTGGATAAACACACACACAATATTTTTTCTCTCAAATGACTAGCCTAGAGACAGCACTGTTAAGAAGAAATATACATGTACAAAACACACTGAGGATGATGTACAGGTGTAGGATCTTAATTTTATCACTCTTGTTGCTGAGAATTTTCCTGCACTGCAAAATGGAGATATGTTTCATGATTTCCAAAAATGAATTGAAAACCCACACTAACACACACACTTAACAATATTGCACTTTTCATGTAGCCTACATTTGGCCAGGTAACAGCTTAACCACCAATCAAGCAACATATGACATGATATGACAAGGACTAAAGTTCAAATCTTATTGCAACAACAATACTCTGCAAATTAAGATCCAACACCTGTAGCCTACTGAGAAGTGAAGAGGCGTGAACTGAATGTATCTGACAAGTTTTTCATTAGACTGTTTTACACCATAGCTTAAAAATCCTAAAAAATGTATGTACAAAAAAAAGAAAGATGTGAATATCTGCAGTAATCTCCTGTAAACCAGCCATAATACAGTTTCTCCTCCTTTTTATCAATGCCAGCAAAAAATACTTTGGGGTTGTTCAGAGACATATTTAAAAGGAACTTTTGAGTTTCTTAAAGATACTGTTTCACAAGGGGGATTTTGTCTCACATATTCTTCTTTGAGTCTTATTACAGTTGACATCCAACCAACTCTTGCCGTCATTAGTACCACCCGGTTCCCCCATTCTAGCACAGTCTTCACCGTCGGGGTTCTCTCCATTCCAGTCATCCGGCTCCCGGTCACCAAGCCAGAAGCTATGGATTGAAGGATGATAATACATAAGAGGTATGATCACAATACGTTTTAATCTAGGGTGATTGTATATTGATTTAAACATGCATTCAAACCTTGTGCTTAGAGATGAATTGTCCACCCATAACCACTCATTCTCGTTTATACTGTCCGTCAGCCCAATCCAGAACTTGTCTTCAGGAACCGTCCTTATTTTTGTACCAATTTTCTGATCTAAGAATTTCTTCACCAGAAACATTGTATGAAGAATTATGTCAAGATTTATTGTCATTTGTATGTTAGTAGAGGAAAGGAAAAATGTGCATCAAAACAACTGAGAGAATCAATAATAGAGTCATACCTGCTCCTCTAGGCTCCCTATGATGACAAGGTGTCCCCCCCTGGTGATACACTCATCCCGACTCTGAGCCCAGGTCAGTTTATCAGGGGAGAAGTAATAGCACTTCCCCCCATAATACTCCCAGCCTTCAGCACAGTTCATAGGTTGAGAACAGTCATTATTCCCTGTAGAGAGAACAGATATAACCCAATGCCATTGTCAGTGCCCCGTGCACTACCCATCTCTATGCCTACCTATAGTCAAATGCCTTTTGTTTTAGTGTTACTGATAGTGTACAATCCATGTGGATATGAGACTGTATACTGTATGATCATCTCACAACTATTCAATAATGCTATATTGTTGCATCAATGAATAAGGAGGGACTAAAACAGACTGCCCCTGAAGTTGACAACTTGATTTGAAGTAGTTTTGACTTTAACTCAGGATTGCTATCTGAAACAGGTTTTTATCTTGGGTCATAATACAACCTACTACATCTATGAGTAAACACATTCCCTCATAGTATGATCTCACCTGTGTTTGTAGGGCAAGAGGGTGGAGTTCTCTGCTTTCTCAATTCTTCATTTTGTTGCCGAACTGTTGTGAATAAAGATAATTATGCTTTTCGCAGGTTGAAGTTTATTGCCATGAATCCTGCCCTGAAGGCAGAACTGAGCGACTCCCGCTAGATGGGCCTCACAACGATTATGAAACAAGAATGAACTGTTTGGTCTTCATTTACGGTTTGGGCCAGCAGTGTGGTTGAGATTAGGGTTAGGTTTAAAATCAGATTTTGTGACTGTGGCTTGTGCCAGTTGATGACCACGCTGCAGAGCTGCCTCCAGGGCAAGATTCATGACAATAAATGCCAACCAGCATCATTTTCACAGCGTGACATTGGAATCCATACTTTTTGGAATTAACCAACAATAACAAAAGCAGCACCTTTTTTCTAATATTTTATAAGGAGGAAAATTTCAATGGAAAGGATGTATTAGTGGCAGACAACACAATTTAATTGGAGGGTCATATCTGTGTCACTCACCTGCACGTTCCTTCTCCTGAAGATCTTTGTTCTTGACTTGCAGTTCTTGAAGCTCACTCTTTTTGATCATTAAAGCTAGTTGCCAAAAGATAACAACTCTGACTCAAGTTCCCTACATCCAGCTACATATAAACAACAGTTATATTAGAAAACCGATGTGAACATTTTCTTTGTGTGAACTAAACTCACCTGATGTAAGATTTCGATTGTAAGCCGCTTGCAGAATTTGGAGCTCTGTGTTTTTGGTTTGCAGGTTGCTGATATCTGATTGCAAAAATACATTACATTTTAAATTGTAGGAATCTGACCCCAACATTCTTCTGCATAATAATGTAATATTAGTTGATTGTGAAAAGTATTACAAATAGCTATTCAATTTATTCACCAACATTTTTATATTGTATCAGTTATGTTGTCACAGAAATTAGACAATGACCTGGCATAAAACATTTATCCATTTTGAAGCAGTACTGTGGAGATTTTCCAGCTCTTGCACTAAAAATGTGCCTAGATATTTCTCTATATTCATAGCTCTGGACAAAAGCCTCCATGAATCTGTCTCCGATATATAGTCTGCTTTAGACTAGCCACCTCCACTGCTTAGGTCACTCACACAGGAACACAAGTCCAATGACCGTCCCCATCAGAAGAACACAGAGAGTCACCAGGACCACTTTGACAGGGTCATATCCACCTGGTTTGACCTTTAACCCCTTCTGAGAATCAGGGTCACCAGCTGAGGAGACAGAGAGAGAATGAATTAAACGGACCTATAAGACCCGCTACTTCATTTTATTGTATGTGAGACATGAAATCGTCAAACATGAAGAAAACGTACAGCTGTGGGTGTTTCTCATAATACATACTACCGTACTCAGAGCACGCGAATTGCAACACGGGAGGGTCAGAGTATGATTCCAAATCAAAGTATGCAAAACGGAGCAGGGAGGTCACTTCTCAAGTCCGTACTCCGTTTGGACATATTTTGAAGCATGCATTGATGCAAACTTCAACAGAAAGTATGCAACGAAATATGACGCAACCACGTAAAAAAGGACGCAACATTTCTTGAAATCTATGGTGGCCATTATTTTAACTGAAGCGAGAGAAAATACACTCCGGCTAAATCATTCTGAGTCGACAAGTAATCCTTAGTGGGCGGAGAGGCAGCCGGGGTGTTGGGCGGAGAGGCAGCCGGGGTGTTGGGCGGAGAGGCAGCCGGGGTGTTGGGCGGAGAGGCAGCCGGGGTGTTGGGCGGAGAGGCAGCCGGGGTGTTGGGCGGAGAGGCAGCCGGGGTGTTGGGCGGAGAGGCAGCCGGGGTGTTGGGTGGAGAGGCAGCCGGAGTGTTGGGCGAAGAGGCAGCCGGGGTGTTGGGCGAAGAGGCAGCCGGGGTGTTGGGCGAAGAGGCAGCCGGGGTGTTGGGCGGAGAGGCAGCCGGGGTGTTGGGCGGAGAGGCAGCTGGGGTGTTGGGCGGAGAGGCAGCCGGGGTGTTGGGCGAAGGCCACGGTGGGGAAGATGGCAGGAAAGGAAATAAGGAAGAAAGTGCAGCATATTATGAATAAACATGGAGTGGGGGATTACACAGGTCTTCTGAAAGATCTGGTGAAGGAGAAGATGGACAGATTAAAAGGAGAGACATGGAAGATTTTTGGTGAATATGGAATGGAGGGTTGCGCAGACGTTTTGGAAGAGCTTGAGGAGGAAATGGGACAGGAGGAGAGTGAGGATCAATTAAATGTGGTGGCAGGTGCAGTGATGACTGCTGCATATATGTTGAGTGTAGAGGGAAGTAGTGGTGAGGAAGATGGGCGTCAAGTGCAAAAACAGGGATACGTGCTCCAGTAGTTCAGAGACGGAACTTGTTGAGTGTGAGGAGATTGCTGAGTTCGGGCTTCGTCCCAAGGCTGATAAGGATGATTTTGGCCCAGTGGGTGTGAGATTTGTAGAGAGAATTTATTTATTTTATTTAACTAGGAAAGTCAGTTAAGAACTCATTCTTATTTACAATGACGGCCAACACCGGCCAAACTCTAATCAGGATGACACTGGGCCAATTGTGTGCCACCCTATGGGACTCCCGATCACAGCTGGTTATGATACAGCCCAGAATTGAACCAGGGTCTGTAGTGATACCTCTAGCACACCTCTAGCACTGTGAAAGATCTGGTGAAGGAGAAGATGATGGACAAGATAAAAAGGAGAGACATGGAAGATTTTTAGTGAATATGGAATGGAGGATTGCACAGAAGTTTTGGAAGAGCTTGAGGAGGAGGAAATGGGACAGGATGAGAGTGAGGATCAATTAAATGTGGCAGGTGCAGTGATGACTGCTGCATATATGTTGAGTGTAGAGGGAAGTAGTGGTGAGGAAGATGGGCGTCAAGTGCAAAAACAGGGATACGTGCTCCAGTAGTTCAGAGACGGAACTTGAGAGTGAGGTACCTGCGGCGAAGATTGTCCCAAGGCTGATTTTGGCCCAGTTGAGGTGAGACATATATTTTTTTATTTAACTAGGCAAGTCCATTAAGAACAAATTCTTATTTACAATGACAGCCTACACCAGCTAAACCCTAACCAGGATGACACTGGGCCAATTGTGCACCATCCTACGGGTCTCCTGATTACAGCCAGTTATGATACAGCCTGGAATTGAACCAGGGTCTGTAGTGATACCTCTAGCACTGTGATGCAGTGCCTTACACCTCTACTCCACTCGGGAGCCCGAAGGAAATGGATCCTTGTTGTTTGGTTGATCCACATGTGGTGTCAGGTTGGGTGGAGGAGAGGTTGGGGACTGTTGAGTTGGTGAAAGTAACTCGGAATGGACTCGCGATGATTTATTATGTTTCCTCCTCCCAGAGGGAGAGGGCGCTCCGGATTACGAGATTATCTCTGGAGCAGGGCTCCGTCAAAAGGAGTGATTACGAGAGTGGCATGAAGTGTTGAGGAGGAGCAGTTGAAATGGAAGATTCCCAGTGTCTGTGACACCTGCCACTTGATGAGACGTAGATACGGTGGGCAAACCGGAGAAGACATTATCTGTCATGCTGAGTTTTGATGCAGAGTCGTTACCAGATAAGGTCAAGGTAGGAAGTGTCAGTCATCACGTGAGAGCTTATGTTACGAAAATATTACTGTGTTTTAGCTGTCATGTTTATGGGCATATTGCAGCAGTGTGTAGGAGGGACATGCCCAGATGTGAGACGTGTGCAGGAGGGCATGAGATGAAGGAATGTGTGGTATCGGTGGAGAAAGTTGTCTTAGTTGTGAGGGTGATCATCGGGATGGAGATCGGAGGTGTCCAGTGAGAGAAAGGCAGATTGAGGTTGCCAGGGTTAGAATAGAACAGAAAGTGTTGTATGCCTAAGCAGTGAAGAGAGTGACAGAGGAAGATGGGTACAGGGTGAGAGCATTCCTGTGAGTAGGTGGAGGTCAAGAGTGATGGGCAGAATAGGTGCTTCAGTATGGTGGGCTTTTTAGCATTTATAGCCATGGTTGTTAATTGTACCGCAGAAATGAATTGAAAGTCACAGAAAATAGTTGTAGTGGCAGCAGCAGAGAAGTACCTAGGATTGCTCACCTGCTCTTTCTATGACATACTTACCAGGTGAAAGCTATGATCCCTTAATGATGTCACTTTTTAAATCCACCAATCAGTGTAAATGAAGGGGAGGAGACAGGTTAAAGAACGATTTTTAAGACTTGAGACATTTGTGACATGGACTGTTAATGTGTGCCATTCAGAGGGTGAATGGGCAAGACAAAATATTTAAGTGCCTTTGAACGGGGTATGGTAGGTGCCAGGCGCACCGGTTTGAGTGTGTCAAGAACTGCAGCACTGCTGGGTTTTTCATGCTCAACAGTTTCTTGTGTGTATCAAGAATGGTCCACCACCCAAAGGACGTCCAGCCAAAGGACATCCCTGTGGAACGCTTTCGACACCTTGTAGAGTCCATGTACCGACAAATTGAGGCAGTTCTGAAGGCAAAAGGGGGTGCAGCTCAATATTAGGTAGTTGTTCTTAATGTTCTGTACACTCAGTGTATGACTCGTAGGAACAAGGAACATGGTTTTTGACGAAAAAGCTCAAATAGAATCTGTTCTGCATCTTGTAAACCTTTTTTCCACCCATATGTAGGAAACTTCCTCATTGTTTTGCTGAGCTTGCACTGACATCATCTGACCCACACACGCACGCACGCACCTACACACACACACGCACACACACACACACACACACACACACACACACACACACACACACACACACACACACACACACACACACACACACACACACACACACACACACACACACACACACACACACACACACACACACACACACACACACACACACACACACATACCATTAGTGTCGGTAGATGTCTGGTTGCGTCCGGCTTTGGGAATTGAGATTTCAGAGTACGTGGCATCATTCACTGTGGATGTTGTTGCTGAAATGTAACCATCAAAGTGTGAGCACAAGACAACTCCTCTCATCACATTGGCTGTTCCTGAACCAGCATCATTAACACTCAGTTTATTCGTTTTTGATTTTAGCACTTTGGTCCTGTTTTCACAAGAATGCGGTAACATTTTGTACAAACTCAAAACAGATCATGACAAAGGCTGTTGTTTCAAAAATGTAAGCACATTTTCAATTGACTAAGTACAACACACAAAATCACCCAGTAACCTTTTCACCAAACCTGATCACTGTTTCTGTCATGTATTGTATTGTCATGTCTTGTCCCTGTGCTTTCTCTTCTCTTCGTTTCCCCCTGCTGGTCTTATTAGGTTTCTTTCTCTCTCTCTATTCCTCTCTCTCTCTATCATTCCGTTCCTACTCCCAGCTGTTCCTCATTCTCCTAACGACCTCGTTTACTCTTTCACACCTGTCCCCTATTTTGCCCTCTGATTAAGTCTCTATTTCTCTCTCTGTTTCTGCTTCTGTCCTTGTCGGATTCTTGTTTGCTGTTTGCTTTACTTTTGTTCCGTCCAGTTGTATTCTGCCTCGTCATCAGATACTACGTGTGAGCAGGTGTCTCTATCCTCTACGGCCCGCGCCTACCCGAAGGGACCTGCAGTCTGTTGCCGCTAGCCCTGCAACTCTCCTCAACAACTAGAAGGGGGACTCTCCTGTTAAACTAGAGGATTTGTGTTTTCCCTGTTTGGACTTCCCCTGTAATGATTGAGGATTTATGTTTTCCCTGTTTGGACATTAAAAGACTCTGTTTCCGTTATATCGCTTTTGGGTCCTCACTCACCTGCATAACAGAAGAATCCGACCAAGAATGGACCCAGCGATTTCGGATTCTCTCTACTCAGCCGTCGAGTTCCAGGGAGCGATGCTAGGCAGACACGAACAGGAATTGTCTGCTGCTCGACATGCCGTTGAGACCCTGGCCGCCCAAGTCTCCGGCCTCTTGGAGGATATTCACAACCTCCCCCTAGATCCACCGGTTACCTCCTGGGCTTCCGGGTCTCCGGAGCCCAGAATTAATAACCCACCGTGTTACTCTGGGGAGCCCACTGAATGTCGCTCGTTCCTTACCCAGTGTGATATTGTGTTCTCTCTCCAGCCCAACACGTACTCCAGGGGTACTGCTCGTATCGCCTACGTCATATCTCTCCTTACTGGACGGGCTCGTGAGTGGGGCACGGCTATCTGGGAGGCAAGGGCTGAGTGTACTAACCAGTATCAGAACTTTAAGGAGGAGATGATACGGGTTTTTGATCATTCTGTTTTTGGGAAAGAAGCTTCCTGGGCCCTGTCTTCCCTATGTCAAGGTAATCGATCCATAACGGATTACTCTATAGAGTTTCGCACTCTTGCTGCCTCCAGTGACTGGAACGAGCCGGCGTTGCTCGCTCGTTTTCTGGAGGGTCTCCACGCTGAGGTAAAGGATGAGATTCTCTCCCGGGAGGTTCCTTCCAGCGTGGATTCTTTGATTGAACTCGCCATTCGCATAGAACGACGGGTAGATCTTCGTCACCGAGCTCATGGAAGAGAGCTCGCGTTAACAGTGTCCCCCCTCTCCGCATCTCTACCATCTCCCCCCACTGGCTCAGGTGTTGAGCCCATGCAGCTGGGGGGTATTCGCATCTCGACTAAGGAGAGGGAACGGAGAATCACCAACCGCCTCTGTCTCTATTGCGGTTCCGCTGGTCATTTTGTCATTTCATATCCAGTAAAAGGCCAGAGCTCATCAGTAAGCGGAGGGCTACTGGCGAGCGCTACTACTCTGGTCTCTCCGTCAAGTTCCTGTCGGTCCATCTACGCTGGACCGGTTCGGCAGCTTCCTGCAGTGCATTAATAGACTCTGGGGCGGAGGGCTGTTTTATGGACGAAGCCTGGGCTCGGGAACATGACATTCCTCTCAGGCAGTTAGGGGAGCCCACGGCTATGTTCGCCTTGGATGGTAGTCCTCTCCCCAGGATTCAGCGTGAAACGCTACCTTTAACCCTCACTGTCTCTGGTAATCATAGTGAGACCATTTCTTTTTTGATTTTTTGTTCACCTTTTACACCTGTTGTTTTGGGCCATCCCTGGCTAGTGTGTCATAATCCTTCTATTAATTGGTCTAGTAATTCTATCCTCTCCTGGAACGTCTCTTGTCATGTTAAGTGTTTAGTGTCTGCTATTCCTCCTGTTTCTTCTGCCCCCTCTTCACAGGAGGAGCCTGGTGATTTGACAGGGGTGCCGGAGGAATATCATGATCTGCGCACGGTCTTCAGTCGGTCCAGGGCCACCTCCCTTCCTCCTCACCGGTCGTATGATTGTTGTATTGATCTCCTTCCGGGTACTACTCCCCCACGGGGTAGACTAGACTCTCTGTCGGCTACCGAACGTAAGGCTCTCGAAGATTATTTGTCTGTAGCTCTCGACACCGGTACCGTGGTCCCTTCCTCCTCTCCCGCCGAAGCGGGTTCTTTTTGTTAAGGAAGAGGACGGGACCCTGCGCCCCTGCGTGGATTATCGAGGGCTGAATGACATAACGGTTAAGAATCGTTATCCGCTTCCCCTTATGTCTTCAGTTTTCGAGATTCTGCAGGGAGCCAGGTTCTTTACTAAGTTGGACCTTCGTAACGCTTACCATCTCGTGCGCATCAGGGAGGGGGACGAGTGGAAAACGGCGTTTAACACTCCGTTAGGGCATTTTGAATACCGGGTTCTGCCGTTCGGTCTCGCTAATGCTCCAGCTGTCTTTCAGGCATTAGTGAATGATGTACTGAGTGACATGCTGAACATCTTTGTTTTTGTTTACCTTGACGAGATCCTGATTTTTTCACCGTCACTCCAGATTCATGTTCAGCACGTTCGACGTGTCCTCCAGCGCCTTTTAGAGAATTGTCTTTATGTGAAGGCTGAGAAGTGCGCGTTTCATGTCTCCTCCGTCACTTTTCTCGGTTCTGTTATTTCCGCTGAAGGCATTCAGATGGATCCCGCTAGGGTCCATGCTGTCAGCGATTGGCCCGTCCCTAAGTCACGTGTCGAACTGCAGCGCTTTCTCGGTTTCGCGAATTTCTATCGGCGTTTCATTCGTAATTTCGGTCGAGTGGCAGCTCCTCTCACAGCCCTCATTTCTGTCAAGACGTGCTTTAAGTGGTCCGTTTCCGCCCAGGGAGCTTTTGATCTCATCAAGAAGCGTTTTACATCCGCTCCTATCCTTGTTACGCCTGACGTCACTAAACAGTTCATTGTCGAGGTTGACGCGTCAGAGGTGGGCGTGGGAGCCATTCTGTCCCAGCGCTCCCATTCTGACGATAAGGTCCACCCTTGCGCGTATTTTTCTCATCGCCTGTCGCCGTCGGAACGTAACTATGATGTGGCTAACCGCGAACTGCTCGCCATCCGCTTAGCCCTAGGCGAATGGCGACAGTGGTTGGAGGGGGCGACCGTTCCTTTTGTCGTTTGGACTGACCATAAGAACCTTGAGTACATCCGTTCTGCCAAACGACTTAATGCGCGTCAGGCTCGTTGGGCGCTGTATTTCGCTCATTTCGAGTTCGTTATTTCTTATCGTCCGGGCTCAAGGAACACCAAGCCTGATGCTTTATCCCGTCTCTTCAGTTCTTCAGTAGCCTCCACCGACCCCGAGGGGAGATTCCCTGAGGGGCGGGTTGTCGGGTTGACTGTCTGGGGAATTGAGAGGCAGGTTAAGCAAGCACTCACTCACACTCCTTCTCCGCGCGCTTGTCCTAGGAACCTTCTTTTCGTTCCCGTTCCTACTCGTCTGGTCGTTCTTCAGTGGGCTCACTCTGCCAAGTCAGCCGGCCACCTCGGCGTTCGGGGTACGCTTGCTTCTTTTCACCAGCGTTTTTGGTGGCCCACTCAGGAGCTTGATACACGTCGTTTCGTGGCTGCTTGTTCGGACTGCACGCAGACTAAGTCCGGTAACTCTCCTCCTGGTCCTGCTCCTGGCCTTGCTGTGTCTCAGTCTGTCCCCAGCCACCGCATCTCTCCTGGTCCTGCTCCTGCACTTGCTGTGTCTCAGTCTGTCCACAGCCACCACCTCTCTCCTGTTCCTGGTCTTAGTCTTGCTGTGTCTCAGTCTGTCCCTAGTTGTTACTCTCCTGGCCTGTTTGGTCCTGATTGCTCAAACTCTTACAGTTCTCTACCCGTGTCTCATTTTTATAATAGTAATTGCACTAGATTCCCTCTTCATCGTTTCCCGTTACGGTCCTGAGGAGAGGAGTTGGGTTCCATCTCGGGACGTGCTGGACCGTTCGCTGATCGATGATTTCCTCCGTTGCCGCCAGGTTTCCTCCTCGAGTGCGCCAGGAGGCGCTCGGTGAGTGGGGGGGTACTGTCATGTATTGTATTGTCATGTCTTGTCCCTGTGCTTTCTCTTCTCTTCGTTTCCCCCTGCTGGTCTTATTAGGTTTCTTTCTCTCTCTCTATTCCTCTCTCTCTCTATCGTTCCGTTCCTGCTCCCAGCTGTTCCTCATTCTCCTAACGACCTAACGACCTCGTTTACTCTTTCACACCTGTCCCCTATTTTGCCCTCTGATTAAGTCTCTATTTCTCTCTCTGTTTCTGCTTCTGTCCTTGTCGGATTCTTGTTTGCTGTTTGCTTTACTTTTGTTCCGTCCAGTTGTATTCTGCCTCGTCATCAGATACTACGTGTGAGCAGGTGTCTCTATCCTCTACGGCCCGCGCCTACCCGAAGGGACCTGCAGTCTGTTGCCGCTAGCCCTGCAACTCTCCTCAACAACTAGAAGGGGGACTCTCCTGTTAAACTAGAGGATTTGTGTTTTCCCTGTTTGGACTTCCCCTGTAATGATTGAGGATTTATGTTTTCCCTGTTTGGACATTAAAAGACTCTGTTTCCGTTATATCGCTTTTGGGTCCTCACTCACCTGCATAACAGTTTCATCTAGAAATACCTTTCATATAAAGTCATTGCCTTTCACAATACAATGTTCACAATACTTTTCATATGATTCTCTCTTCATTTGTTCAAATACATTCGACCATCACTTAATCCAACTGAGTTTAATGGTTAACCACTTAACCGTTTGGTAAACCTATGAATGTTTAACTGGTTTGTCCACTATATAAGTATCTTGAGAAGTACAAAAATAAAGTGTGTTTGTAAAGTACAAACATCTAAATGACATGTATGATGCATGATAACCATACATAATGACTACTAGTTGTTGCTAATTGATTTCAACATGGAGCAGGAAAGACCGCAAGGTAAAGGTGGAAATCAAAGAGCTTGTGGACAAGGGGCCTGTTAAGAGAGGTGGGCCTGGGCCCCATTAAAGAGGTCAAAGAGTTGGGCATGGGCCCCGTCAAAGAGGTGGACATCAGAGAGAGGGAGGGAGGGAACTGTTGTATCTTATGAAATCAGGGCCATCGTTGAACATATGATAAACAGAGGCCTTACCATGGCAGAGGCTGACAGATTAGTTCACCCCAATCTGAAAAGATCAACTGTCAATTTGATCCTGAGAAAATGTCATCAAGAAAAGCGGTAAGTCTGGAGGACATGTACTATGCTTTACATCTACAGTAAATGACGTATTGTAATGCATGTAAATTTACAATACATGTTACAAGAGTCTTACAGTATCATCTATTGACAGTAGACTCTGTTCTACCCTCAGAATAGACAGAAGACCCCATGGTGGTGGCCATGTGCTGACCAGAAGGAGTGGACAGTGGTGGAAATGGCGAGGGCCAGGAATGACATACGGCTGTCCAAAATAAAGCGGCCCATTGAGGAGAACGATGACACCGTTGCCAATGTGACATCCATCAGCCTACCAACAATGGCCCACCTTTTGAAGAGGCACCAGATATCTATGAAACACATTTACCCGATGCCTTTTGAGAAAACTGTAATCTACTGTAATTTACAGTACTGTAGCATTTTACTTTCAGTACTTCTAAGGGCGATTTGAAACACGCATCTTGCTTTGTTTTCTATTGGATTAACTATTAGTTAAAATGACTAAATATAAATTAAACCAATGTTCTCATTACATTTCACAATAAACATATGTTTTGAATCAATGGCTGTGTGGTGAGAGATGTTTACAATCCAAATGAATGCACAATGAAAGGTTTTGAGTTAAAGACTGGTTTGGTTACAAGTGTGACCAGTTTAGAGTGTTGGAATTGGCTAAACTTTGCACATTGAGATATGAATTAAATGATAGAGACGAAGCCTTGAATAGAAAGAGTCTGTAGGGAGCCAGAAGGCTTTGGAATGTATTTGATGGAGGAGAAGAGAACGATGTGTTGATATAGGGAAGATAGATGAATAGCTGGGGATTAGGTGAAGGAGGGGTTGAGGTCAGGAGGTGAGGTCAATTCCCCTTAAGGGAGTAATCAGGGTTAGTATCTGGTCAGATTGGAGAGAGGGAGTGTCTTAAGTAGGATGTATATAACTGTGATATGAGAAGTTACGCTGTCTGATTACAGCTGTACAGAACCTTTGGGAAGAATTGAACTTGGTTAAAGCTTCTCTAGTGTCCGTGGGTTATTTAATAAGAACCTAACAAGAGTTTTGTACTAAGAGTTGTGAAAATGTACCAGATACTTGTGAAAATTTGACCAAAGCGACAAAGTAAAACTGTAATGTAAAATAATCAGCACAGATCACTGATAAGGCATGAAGAGTGAATGCAAACCAGCTAACAAATATGTTTCCTGCAAACCCTTTGAATTGTAGTCTCTAAAATCTCTGTGATGCAAGTCATTTTTGTCCTAGCGAACATGTTTTGAAATAGGGTATGAATATGTGTTGTCAAATAAAGTCAGTGTAGTATAAATATAATTTTAAAGGGGCCATCTGGGTATTGTTTTTGGTAAACTGCTGGGGGATGGGGCTGGAGGAATGTAACCACTCTCAAGTTCATAGACGGAGCTATGGGAGCGAGGACGGACCATCCATGACCATGAGATACAAACGATAGTTTTAACCATGATTTAAAGCCATAACGTGTTAGTTTACAATTACATTGTATACAAACAACACTGTAAAACAAGCTTCCATTTGTTCTGATGGGGTAATACAGTTGAACTAAGCTGATGAGGCGTTTAGAAGTAATATTCTTCAAGAATCAACAGCTATATTGCATTCATTTCAAAAACGGATCCTAGATTGCCCCTTAAAGATTATAGATATATATATTGGCAGATAGAGGAAGCTTTTTGTTGAACATTCTGCATATCCTGAGCATACAGCATGATTATAAAAATAGATTTTAGGTACAGATTTTAATTTAGAACTTACCACCATCTTTTCCTTCAGCCTGTTGGTGCTTTTTGAACTTCACATCAGCGTAGACTATTCCTTCAGACATACTGATCTAAACACTCATACCAGACACCTATTACATCAACCCAAATATACACTTATTTTATATGATGGGGACTGAGGGAGGGACTATGTGTTGAGAGAAAAAACAGTTGCTCAATGACAGGACTTCTCTTTTCTCTCTTTGCGGCATTAATTTAACTAACCAACTAAATTCAGTTATTACTACAAGTACTAATTAATAAGTGGTAGGCATATTGATGTTGTAAAGACCTTAACCCAACACGTAGCGACCTTGTATTCCACACTGGAACTCACCAAGCTGCTGAAAGGCGTTATGTTGTAAACCTACCATAACAGCAGGTGGTACACACACACACACACACACACACACACACACACACACACACACACACACACACACACACACACACACACACACACACACACACACACACACACACACACACACACACACACACACACACACACACACACACACACACACACACACACACACACACACACACACACACACACACACACACACACACACACACATACACAGCTGATAGAGCTTTCTTGTCTGACACTGAATTGGCTCTAGAACTTCTCATCTATTGTTATATCTCTGGTAGACAATCACACTCCTTTTAAACGCCTTAGAATTCAAAATAGAACAATCCTTGGTTCCCTATAGAACTTTCAGATCTCATTATGATGAGAAATTAGGCCTTGGTCAATTTCCAAACAATACAGAAACTCTAGGAAAGGAAAGAAATAGGGCTAGATTTTACTGATAACGAATATACAATTACTGAACTTCAGAAGTATTTTGAATACATTTCCTTGGTCCAAGAGTCATGAAATGTTCAGAGTACACTTTTACACCGCTTTCAATATATGCAATAGAAATTGGCAGAAATGGAGTTGAGGTTCTCACCAGACCGTGACAATATGACTATGAAATGCATTTAGAATCATAAACAACTTTTGTATCTTTGGTTCTTGATGATGTTGTTAAAGACCATTAAGGACTGGAAAAAAAAGAGAAGAAAAAGAAAAAGAAATTAGGCCCTGGGATAAGGCTTGAAAACCTGACACGGTAACTGATTGGCAGTGTTTCAGGCTATTGTGAAATACTGTAGATGTACTTCCTTAATGAAGAAAGCTAACTCAAGCTACTTTCTAAGTTCTACCTCAGAGTTTGCTGGTGATCCGTCAAAATGTTGGAAAATAGTTAACGCACTGAAGCGTGGCCTAAGCAAGTTGTGTCAGACTCTTTTAATCAGCATTTTATCTTGGCATGCTTTTTATTTGAAAGACGTGGTTTATTTGACACGGGTCATTGAGTCGACTGATCTTTACTCTCTCAGCCTTTACTTGGCTGGATGGAAGATCATTCAACTTCTAGGGAATAGTTTATATTATTCAGTCCAACAACATTCTACTTGTGATGTGCTAGATGCCTTGCTTAAGAAAACATCTACTGGGGCTCATTTGCTGGATCCATTCTTTCTGCAGAGAAGCCATTGGCACATTTTTTATCTGACGATTATCTCCTGTGCTATCCCCAGGGTTTGGAAGGCAGCCCATGTGCTCCCTCTCCACAAAGGTGGTGACCCCCCCCTGACCTAAATAATTGTCGCCTGATCTTGAAATTGTCTTGCTTAGTAAAAATGGTAGAATCATTAATCGACTGTCGTCTTAGATTCTTCCTAGCTACGAGATGTATTCTAATAGTACACCAGTCTGGTTTCAGGGCGGGTCATAGCACCATCTCTGATGCAACCGTGGTGTTAAATGATGTGGTAAAGGGTATGGATAGGAGGAAGCACTCTGCTGCCCTCTTTATTGAGTTATTGAAGTTGTTGTTGACCACACTTTATTGATTCAAAGATTGCCTGCAATCAGTATGGATCAGGTATCATGTAATTGGTTCGAAGATGACAAAAACAGCTTTGCTGACATGGCCGAATGACATCTGTAATCACTGGCATTCTTTTCAATACATGTTTTTTTTTCCTGATGGTGTTAAGTCAGGTTTCCTCGATATTACGAAAGGTGTCCCACAGGGATTGATTTTAGGTCTTGTACTTAATCTGGTTAATTTAAACAATGTTGGTCTGTCTGCAAAGAAATGTAACATATACCTATATCCAGATGACACTGTTCTGAATGCTGTTGCCCCCACAGTTGACCAGGCTATTTTGGAGCTTCAATCTACCTTCATTGCTTTGCAGAAACCCATTGTTGAACTGAAATTGGTACTTAATGCAGGTAAAACCAAGTCTATGTTATTCTCCAAATCACGTAAAAATCTATCTGATGATTAATACATTTGATGATTACCTTGTTGATAGTGACCCCGCTTATAAACATCTGGGTATCTGGATTGACGAATAGCTGTCTTTCAAAAAGCTTGTTGATGACATAAGAAATTAAGATTTAAAATGGGCTTCTTTAATAGGAACAGGTCATGGCTTTCATTAAATAGCAGTCAGTCAACATTCATACCAGTTATAAACTATGGCAATATTGTCTATATTAATGCAGCTTCCACTGTATTTATTTATTATGGCAGATAGGTTCAGTACACATCACTGCATTCTGTATCAGAATGCAAATAGTCTGGATAGCCATTGGATTAGATGTTCAGGAGTCTTATGGCTTGGTGGTAGAAGCTGTTTAGAAGCCTCTTGGACCTAGACTTGGTGCTCCGGTACCGCTTGCCGTGCGGTAGCAGAGAGAATCGTCTACGACTAGGGTGGCTGGAGTCTTGGACAATTTTTAGGGCCTTTCTCTGACACTGCCTGGTACAGAGGTTCTGGATGGCAGGAAGCTTGGCCCCTGTGATGTACTGGGCCATACGCACTACCCTCTGTAGTGCCTTGCGGTCGGAGGCCGAGCAGTTGACATACTATGTGGTGATGCAACCCGTCAGGATGCTCTTGATGGTGCAGCTGTAAAGCTTTTTGAGGATCTGGGGACCCATGCCAAATCTTTTCAATTTCCTGAGGGGGAATAGGTTTTGTTGTGCCCTCTTCACGACTGTCTTGGTGTGCTTAGACCATGTTAGTTTATTGGTGATGTGGACGCCAAGGAATCTCAACCTGCTTCACTACAGCCCTGTAGATGAGAATGGGTGTAATGAATTTTCTCCTCTTCTTCCGAAGAGGAGAGGCGAAACGGATCAGAGGACCAATGCGCGGCGTGGTAAGTGTCCATGGTTCTTTTTAATACGTTAAGGTACACATGAACAACTGACTACAAAAAACAATAAATGTGAAACTCAAAACAGTCCTATCTGGTGCAATCACAGAGACAGAAACAATCACCCCCAAACACACAGTGAAACCCAGGCTACCTAAGTATGATTCTCAATCAGAGACAACTAATGACACCTGCCTCTGATTGAGAACCATACTAGGCTGAAACATAGAAATACCCAAAACATAGAAAAACAAACATAGACTGCCCACCCAACTCACGCCCTGACCATACTAACTAAATATAAAACACAGGAAATAAAGGTCAGAACGTGACAGTACCCCCCCCCCAAAGGTGCGGACTCCGGCCGCAAAACCTTGACCTATAGGGGAGGGTCTGGGTGGGCGTCTGTCCGCGGTGGCGGTTCTGGCGCGGGACGCGGACCCCACTTCACCATTGTCTTAGTCCGCCTTATTGTCCGCCTCCGTGGCTTTCTCACCATGGCAACCCCTCTCAATGACCCCACTGGACAGAGGGGCAGCTCGGGACAGAGGGTAGGAGCTCGGGACAGAGGGGCAGGGGCTCTGGCGCCTCTGGGCTGGGGGGCTCTGGCGCCCCTGGGCTGAGGGGCTCTGGCGCCCCTGGGCTGAGGGGCTCCGGCAGCGGCGCCGGACAGGCGGGACGCTCCGGCAGCGGCGCCTGACAGGCGGGACGCTCCGGCAGCGGCGCAGGACAGGCGGGAGCACCTGCAGGGAGGAGACAGAGAGACAGCCTGGTGCGTGGAGCTGCCACAGGAGGCAGCGGCGCCGGACAGGCGGGACGCTCCGGCAGCGGCGCCGGACAGGCGGGACGCTCCGGCAGCGGCGCCGGACAGGCGGGACGCTCCGGCAGCGGCGCCGGACAGGCGGGAGCACCTGCAGGAAGGAGACAGAGAGACAGCCTGGTGCGTGGGGCTGCCACAGGAACCACCAGGCTGGGGAGACCTTCAGGAGGCTTGGTGTTAGGAGGAGCCTGAAAGACCGGGCTGTGGGGGAGCACTGGAGCTCTGGTGCTTACTACACGCACCTCTCCCTTAGGCTCCACTCCCACAGTTGCCCGGCACGAGCGGAGCGCAGGCAGAGGACGCACTGCACCCTCCCAGCGCACCGGAGACACAGCACGCAGAGCCGGCGCAGGATAACCTGGACCAAAACTGCGTACCGGCGACCAGACCCGCTGAGCAGGCACCATACGCCCTGGCTCAATGCCCACAATCGCATGGCACTTTCGGGGGGCTGCCCTATAGCACACCGGGCTATGGACACGCACTGGCGACACCGTGCGCTTAACCGCATAACACGGTGCCTGACCAGTAATGCGCTGCTTATAATAAGCACGAGGCGTGAGCTCAGGTCTGCTACCTGGCTTAGTACCACACCTCGTGTGCCCCCCCCCAATTTTTTGGGGGGCTGCCTCTCGTACCTGTCGCACTGCCGTGCTGGCTCCTCAGATTGCCGCCGCTCAGCTCTCGCTGCCTCCAGATCTGCTTTGGGGCGGCAATTTTCCCCAGCCTGTGCCCAGGGTCCCTCTCCGTCTGCCTCTGCTCTCCTAGCTGCCTCCACCTGTTCCCATGGAAGGCGATCCTTTCCCGCCAGGATCTCCTCCCAGGTGTAGCAACCCTTGCCGTCCAATACATCCTCCCATGTCCATTCCTCCTGTGATGCTGGCCGCTGTTGTTGCTGCTGCTGCTGCTGTCGTCGCTGCTGTTTTTTACCACGCCGCTCGGTCCTTGGTTGGTGGGTGATTCTGTAATGAATTTCCTCCTCTTCTTCCGAAGAGGAGAGGCGAAACGGATCAGAGGACCAATGCGCGGCGTGGTAAGTGTCCATGGTTCTTTTTAATACGTTAAGGTACACATGAACAACTGACTACAAAAAACAATAAATGTGAAACTCAAAACAGTCCTATCTGGTGCAATCACAGAGACAGAAACAATCACCCCCAAACACACAGTGAAACCCAGGCTACCTAAGTATGATTCTCAATCAGAGACAACTAATGACACCTGCCTCTGATTGAGAACCATACTAGGCTGGAACATAGAAATACCCAAAACATAGAAAAACAAACATAGACTGCCCACCCAACTCACGCCCTGACCATACTAACTAAATACAAAAACACAGGAAATAAAGGTCAGAACGTGACAATGGGGGTGTGCTCGGGCCTCCTTTTCCTGTAGTCCACAATCATCTCCATTGTCTTGATCACGTTGAGGGCGAGGTTGTTGTCCTTGCACCACACGATCAGGTCTCTGATCTCCTCCCTGTAGGCTGTCTCATTGTTGTCGGTTGTGTCATCGGCAAATTGAATAATGGTGTTGGAGTCTGGAGTCGTGCCTGGCCATGCAGTCATGAGTGAACAGGGAGTACAGAAGGGGACTGAGCACGCACCCCTGAGGGGCCCCCGTGTTGAAGATCAGCATGGCGGATGTGTTGTTACTACCCTTACCATCTGGGGGCGGTCCTTCAGGAAGTCCAGGATCCAGTTGCAGAGGGAGGTGTTTAGTCCCAGGTTCCTTAGCGTAGTGATGAGTTTTGAGGGCACTATGGTGTTGAACACTGAGCTGTAGTCAATAAATAGCATTCTCACATAGGTGTTCCTTTTGTCCAGGTGTGAAAGGGCAGTGTGGAGTGCAAAATAGATTGAATCATCTGTGGATCTGTTGGGGCGGTATGCAAATTGGGGTGGGTATAGGGTTTCTGGGATAATGGTGTTGATGTGAGCCATGATCAGCCTTTCAAAGCATTTCATGGCAACAGACGTGAGTGCTACAGGTCGGTAGTCATTTATGCAGGTTACCTCAGTGTTTTTGGGCACAGGGACTATGGTGGTCTGTTTGAAACATGTTGGTATTACAGAATCGGTCAGGGAGAGGATCAAAATGTCAGTGAAGACACTTGCCAGTTGGTTAGCGCATGCTCGGAGTAAATGTCCTGGTAATCCGTCTGGCCCTGCGGCCTTGTGAATGTTGACCTGTTTAAAGGTCTTACTCACATCGGCTGTGGAGAGTGTGATCACACAG